>NC_142739.1:26261259-26333759 GCF_051943395.1 Hippocampus bargibanti | reverse complement strand
GACCTTGAGAGTTTTGAAAAGCGCTTACAAATGAAATGTATTGTTATCATTATTATTATTATTATTATTATTATTATTATTATTATTATTAATTGATGACCATTCTTTGGGAGGGCATGGGGGGGTGATTTTAGATAATAGCGCGTTAGGTTGTAAGCTTGAGATACTGTAAACTCACCTCAAAGGCACCACAAAGGTATAATTTGTTCAAATACATTTCGGATTGTGAAACAAATTTGAGAACCTGAGACCCACGGCAGAAAGGGGTACATATGGTTTGGGAATTCCGAGGAGGGAGGTGGGGGGACGGCAGTTCGGGGGAGATCTGGTGAGCGAGCGGCCAGAGACGTGGCGCGTTTTTGTGCGCAGGCGCCGCGTGTCGCAACAGATCCGCTCTGGGTTTCAAATGACTGATCTGACGAAGGGCGCTAGCGCTTTGCGCTGGGTCACGGCCCCCCTGCAGGGGGTCATAAATCACTCAGAAACCTATGACACGCCATTATGTGACACCAATGCCTACCCAAAAGGCCTCTCGCCCCACACCCCAAATGCCTTTTTTTTTACGGACGCCTGCCGACGGTTTACTGGGCAAGCAGCCGTGCGCCATTAGATAAAGGCCGCCATATTTGGTTTCGGCGTGATGACGATACGAGTCCGAAGGCCAAGGGGACTGGCGGAATGGAAATTCACGGGGAAGATTTATGTCTCCGGGAAAGCTGAGAGCAAGCACCTGGAGAGTGTTTGCACAAACTGATACTGGACCTAATCTTAACACAATATCTTTCTGTTCCAATTTATTCTCAAAAACATTTTCCCCCCCTCATAGTCATAAAAAATATCTCGGACATTACAATTTTCGTTTTGGAACATTGCCATTACCGTATTTTGCGAACTAAAAGACACTTAATTATTTGGTTGTTATTTGAATAAAGTACAATACCGGAGTGGAAGTTTCCCTTCTTGGAAAAAAAAAACAGATTTTTTTTTGGGGGGGGAACGGATTAATAGCTATTCCATTAATTTCAATGATACAACATGATTTGAGTTTCAAACCTCCCCCACCAAAAATGCGGGGGAATGGATTAATGACAATTCCATTCATTTCAATGACAACATGATTTGAGTTCCTACTCAACAAAAAAAATGTAAGCTGATTTTTTTTGGGGGGGAACGGATTAATGGCAATTCCATTCATTTCAATGACACAACATGATTTGAGTTCTCCCCCCCGCCCCCTTAAAAAAAACATTTTTCGGGGGGAACGGATAAATGGCAATTCCATTCATTTCAATGACAACATGATTTGAGTTCCTACTCAACAAAAAAAATGTAAGCTGATTTTTTTTGGGGGGGGACGGATTAATGACAATTCCATTCATTTCAATGACACAACATGATTTGAGTCACTCCCTCCCCCCCAAAAAAACATTTTTCGGGGGGAACGGATAAATGGCAATTCCATTTATTTCAATGACACAACATGATTTGAGTTCCTACCAAAAAAATAAAACATTTTTCGGGGGGAACGGATTAATGGCAATTCCATTCATTGCTGCCGCTGCTCACCCACCAAAAAAAATGTATCCTGTGACTGTAAAGTGACCGTGAGAGTTTTGAAAGGCGCTTATAAATGTATTATTATTATTATTATTAGTAGTAGTATTAGTATTAGTATTAGTATTAGTATTAGTATTAGTATTAGTATTAGTATTAGTATTAGTATTTTTGCAATGACGCAACATGATTTAAGTTCCTACCCCAAAACAAAAAAAAAAAAATCTACATTTTTGGGGAGGAACAGATGATGCAATTCCATTCATTTCAATGACAACATGATTTGAGTTCCAACCCAAAAAAAGAAACACAATTTTTCTTTGGGTGGGAACAGATTAATGACAATTCCATTCATTTCAATGACACAACATGATTTGAGTTCCAACCGTAAGATTCATCTGGTATCTCAAGGCACCACTGACGGCCTAAAACAATGGCGTCCCTGTCAAGTGACCATAATGCGCACTGACTCGCCACTACGCTACATTAGCCCTGGAGACACGTAAAGACCACAACTGAGTCTACTCACAAAGATTTGAGAATTTATCGCCATGGTCTGTTTTAGCAAACATGGCGGCCGCAGTGTGTATAAATATCACATGAAAGTATGTTGGCGTCCTGCCTTCTCACACTCTGTGTGTGTCTGTGTGTGTATTTTGGACTTTCAGCAATGTGCTCAAGTGTAGGAACTGTTCACACACCTGTGTATGCACTTAGTCCAACATCATTTCCCTACCCGGTATTCTATTGTACTCTATTTTCTTCATTTACCCCAATTTCTTACGTCTGTGTAAGCTCTCAGTCGTACAGGAGTTGTCCATCGATGAGTAATGTAGTTTATTCAATACATTGTAAAAATGATAATTGTAAAGAGCAATACATTGGGGAGACTAAACAAATTCTCAAAAAAAAAAAGACTATCAACATCGCAGGGATAATATTAGTGGGCCTCAATCTGCAGTACATATGCACCTAAAAGCTAGCAACCACTCATTTGACGACAATGAGGTTAAAATGTTAGCGAAAGAAAATAGATGGTTTGAAAGGGGAGTAAAAGAAGCGATTTTCATGAAACAGCAAAACCCTTCACTAAATCGCCATGGTGGGGTGAGGTTCAATTTGGATCGTTCCTACAACCGATTTCTTAGGCAACATAGGCTTAGTTATGCTGATGAGGCGATACCAGATCAAATGGGGCAATCAGGCCAGTCGTAGACCCCGTACTCAGGCAGGACAATAGAAGTAATCAGTCAGGACAATAGAGGTATTCAGTGTAGCCGCAGGGAGTAGTCCACTGCTCCCGCCAACCTGAGAGCAGGGACCAATCATATAGCAGAGTCTGGCACCGCCACGTATGGACAGTAGGGATATAGAGGGATAAAACTACCAGCAACAGATTTTAGTTCGCTGACGAAGCCTCTTGGATAAGAAGCGAAACGTCCGACACCTTCAAAGAAGTACAGATGACGGCTGAAGAAATCTTCTCACCCAAATTCTTACGATTTTTAAAAGAGTCACTTAGCAAGTGCGCGGTTATAAGCTGAGATGTCTTCGACATTTGGCACTCTGGAGGTAACAAGCGGTGTGAAACTGGTGTGAAATCCAAGTCGAACGAGGCGACAAGGCCCTAGAGAAGCCGAAGAGTTTGGCGCGATGACGGACAAGCACACAAAAGGCGGCCCAACAAAAAGGCGCCTGTCAGAGAAAAGACGATGAAAGGCTAACGTTTTGAGAAAACGCCGTGACGGTAGATTAGCGAGCGTGTGACAGCAGGGGGGAGGTAGCTATGATTCATGGCATTCAAACACAGTCAATATTTGCTACATATGCGGTGAGATGAGAAAAAGCGGCAAACACTTTTACACTCGAGGCGAAGAGACGGCGCGTCAGCTGAGACTTGCCGCGGATGATTGTCAACTGCCGAAAACTAGCCTTGCGGGAAATGTAATGGTTAGCGTCAGCAGTGAGGTTAAGGACATTGAGCTCCTGAGATGTCACTGCCAGGGAGGTTAGTGGGGGGTAATTGGCTCACCACATGACCTGGTTAAAATCCATCCAACAAACAATCTTTGTTGACTATTCAAAACACAAGAAGTAATGTCGCGAACGAATCTGCAACGCCGCTCAGAAGTTAGCCAAAGACGATAAATGTGTTCTCCAGCTACTTTGGAGCAGGGGAATTTTATTTATTAAACCTGTCACGATTAAGCTATTAAAAACAGATTCTTCTTTTGGAAGTACAGTGATACCTCGGTTTACGAACCGCTTGGCTTTACGAAGGTTACAATTATAAAAAATTTTACCTTGGCATACAAACTATTTTTCAGGATACACACGGAGCTGCCACAATGAGTTATGTGTCGTTCGCGAACGAACCCGTTCTCCGAACAAGAAAATGGTGGGCACTGTTTATGTCCTCCATTTCCCCCCCCCCAGTCTTCGGTTAAAGCCACGTGATTGGTCAAGAACGCAGCAGTGAGGGGGTGGGGGTTACAGACAGAGAGAGAGTGAGGCCGTTCTCCCAAAAACAATATGGCGTCTTCGGATAAAGCCACGTGATTAGTCAAGAACGCAGCAGTGGGGGGGGGGGTTAAACATTAAAGAGACAAGCAGACGGCAGAGAGAGAGTGAGAAAACACACACACACACACACACACACACACACACGAAAGGGAGACGACAGAGCTTGAAACAAAAAAACAAAATTGAAAAAAACCCAAAGTGAAATGGTAAGAAAATGGATAGAAAACAGTGAAATTTGGACTTGTTTCAACTTTGATAGTTCAAAAGCAGAGTATAGACTGGAAGGTTATAATAAAACTAACCAAAAAGCTATCAACCCAGCTAAACAGAACACAATTGATGAGAAACTAGGTAAAATTATTGCAGAGAAAGCACCTACGAGGGATCATTTCTCAAGATGGTGAAAAAAGAAGGCTACGTTCCTCATCAAGTGTTTAATGCTGATGAAACCGGCCACTCCATTCCATCAAGCCATCAACGACCATCACAAAGGTCAATAAACCGACTTTATTATACAGTACAATTTATTTCTTTAATTATAATACCATACCACATTTATTATACATAAAATAAGGTATATTTGGTGTAGTTTTAAGGCTTAGAAAACTAGAAGGTAGAAAATTATGTTTTATGGGGACCTGGGAACGGATTATTCTTATTTTAATGGTTTCCTATGGGAAATTAATTTTTGGGATACACACTTTTCGCCTTACACACTCTGTCTGGGAACCAATTAAGTTCGTAAGCCAAGGTATCACTGTAGATGCCAGCTAATCTTAGGGGAAAGAGATCGTGGCGGCCCGCCAATTGCAAAAACAGACGTAACTAGCTCGCAACTATTTTTTTTGGTGTGTGTGAATGTAGTAATAAAAAGAACCAGTAAGGTCAAACCTTTGTGTGAGCATTTATCTTTGTATACAAGCACATTAGCGGGCCGAGGGTGCGGATAAGGCCTGAGCGACCGACGTGTCACGGGAGCCTCCTTTGCACACAAGAAGGGGCCGAAAAGACAGAAGAGAGGCCCCTGGAACTTCAATCAACACTGAACCGGAGCTGCGCATATTCCCACACAAATTTGCATTTCATCAGAAGAACTGTTTTGCAAATAAAAAGGATGACTTTTCGGGAACACGGGTGGGATTTCGACGGAAAGCCGAAAAGACAAGGCTAACCTAATCATAAAAGGTGATTTGGGGATATTTTTGGGATTAAATAAAAACCCAGCGGGGCATGCGTGGCCAAAATTTCTATTCCGGTGATATATCAGTGAAATATATCACTGTGAAAGTGAAATAATCACAGAAATGGCTCGATTTCAAATTGTATGATCAAGGAATTTAGCTCATGTTACGCTGTTGTGAAAAATGTATTGTATAGTGATACCTTGGCTTGTGAACTTAATTGGTTCCCAGACAGTGTGTATGGCAAAAAGTGTGTATCCCAAAAATCAATTTCCCATAGGAAACCATTAATATGAGAATAATCAGTTCGCAGGTCCCCATAAAACATAATTTTCTACTTTCTAATTTTCTAAAGTCTTAAGACTACACAAAATATATTTTATTATTATTTTATGTATAATAAATGTGCTACTGTATTGTAATAAAACAAATACACTGTACTGTATAATAGTATTTTATTTACCTTTGTGATGGTCGTTGATGTAGTTGCCTCTTGATGATATCCGAGTGAAGTTGCCGTGCCATCTCTGAAATAATACCCTCATTCACACTGTTCCCTGCTAGCTGCTCTTTGTTAAACCAAATCAACACAAGTGTTTCAACCTCTTCTATTGCTTGAGACCGTTGCTTAGACAACACAGAAACATCCTTAGCCACACATAGCAATGGTCGACTTAGCATACTGGACGCTAAGTCACGCAAACCCACACCTAGTTTGTGTTTTTCGATGATCTCCATCTGCTTGACTGTAATTTTGTTTTGTGTCATCTCCGGCTGAACACTTGCCTGCGGCGGGGTCTTTTTCGGTCCCATAATATCAAAAGTACTCCACTCGATAGCAAACCACGTCTGCACTCAGAGAGGGGGTGTGGAAAACTAGTCCACCAGCCACCGTGGCGCTGTTCGACCGTGTGGTTTGGTTGGTCTGCCGAAAACTAGTTTGTATGCCAAGATTATATTCTCACGAATTTAATGTCCGTACGGCGAAACGTTCGTTAGCTCAAGCGTTCGTAAACTGAGGTTTCACTGTATCTCAAAAAAATGTGTAATCTCGAGTCAGTCTTATCTCAAGGCGCCGGCGTATCCGTGGGTGATTTGCCTATTTCCAGACAGAGCCACGTTACTCAGTTTACAAACAACCCCTCCACGTGGAACTTACATACTGCAAACGGCTGGTTAGGTCTTTTTCTGAACTGACCGCCCCTTCTTCACTGGCTTCAAGTTACCCTCAGAAAGGTCAAAAAAGGTCAAAACTCCCCTGAGGCGCCGCTGGACAGCGTTCAAATATGAAAAGAAAAAGAAAACAGAGGAGAAAAATTGTAGTTTTTTTAAACTGCTGTTGAAATGTTTTGTAAGTGTTAATAGCTAGAAACGGCCTGCTTCTCAGATGTGCGAGAGGTTTGGATACATCTGCTTCACATGCGTGACATATCTCCTTATCCTCAATGATATCGAAAAACCAACACGAAAAGCATTTAGTAAATTCAAAGCTCATGTCGGCCTCTTCCTTTTCCCTCGCCTGCGGGAGCTGAGTGAAAATGCAAATATTTGGGAATGGCTTTTATTCGCCTAAACTGGCCTGAGAGTCAACATGACCCTTGACCTTCGTGTGAACCCACAACAACCCTCCCCGCTACCCCCAGCTCTGCCCGCGCACCCCCCTGAGAAGGATTCTACATGTTGGCTCCAACAATAAACTCTTTCACACAGGAAGCTCACTCTCAAATACGAAAGGTGTCGTCTGGGGGAAAAAGCGGGTCAAGCACGCGTAGCATAGCGCGCGTAGCATAGCCAGGTCAGAACCGAAGGTCCAGAGTTTCACATGGCAGAGTCAAAGTCTATACAGGTAACATCCGACGTACGACCGAGTTCCGTTTCGACCAAACGGTTGTAAGTCAAAATGGTCGTAAGTCAAAATCCATTCAAAATGTTGAATAGAAACTCGGAGGCTAGGTCGTAAGTGGAAACTCGGGTGGTCGTAAGTCGAGCTGGTCCTAAGTGGGATGTTACCTGTATTTGATTTTTGCGACTCTACAAAACTAAACGGCTGAAAGTGTCCCAGAAAAGATTAGCTTAGCTGAAGACACGTGCGTTAAAATGGAGTAACACGCTCACGCCAGCTAGCATAGTGTAGTCAGAGCCTGAGATAAGCTCTGTGTTCTTTATGTTAGCTAGTGACGGGCTAAACACATTGCGCGGTCGCTCCGAAGTCAGCCGCCATCGCTTTGTGACAAGTATGGTGACAAGTAGTAGAGGCAACGGTAATCGCTAAGCTAACCCCAACGTTGACATGTGATGTGGAAATTACTGGATCCTTCCTTAACTCATTCGCTGCTATTCCCAAATTTGTATTCGGGAATTGAAAAGCGTGACGTGAAGCGCCATTCCCGAATATGTTCAGGTTTTGGTTTTTCTTGCCGGGGGTGCCATAAAGCGTTTGTCAGACCTCTGGCAATGTTCTTCTCTTCCACAAGGGACAAGAAGCTTGCGTTCAAAATCAACTCATTGATTAGCAAAACTGCTCTGCGACGCAAAAGTTATTTCCAGCCTTGATAACCGGACACTTTTGTCCGTCGGTTATCTGCACAGCAACTGTCAAGGGGGTTCCATTAGTTTCCAACAAAAGAATCCTAAGTGACGCGACGAAAGCCGGCAGATCAGAAAAGAGTCAGTCCAGATTAAACAAGGAGCAGTGTGCAGGATTTTGCTGGTTTTTAATCTTGAAGTTTGTAAAGACGAGGGAGGAAAAAAAATCTGCTTTGGAGCCTGGGTGCCAAAAAGCGGTCCGGGTGGGCCAGTCAAGCTAGCAAAAAAAAAAAAAAAAAAATGCAAGCTACGCTAACTGCTATCCATTTGGATGAGAAACATCTGCTCTGGCGTTATCCAAACATTCATTTCGACATGGTTCAGAGTGGGGAAATCATGACCATTTGAATGCGAGCTTACTCGGGGGAAGGGGGGGGGGTGTTCCGACGGCTCACCGCAAATTTGATATCGGTGATTTCATAATTTTATTTTGAAATTGCATTTCAGAGCGACTTCACATTTTTCACCCTGTCCCTTTCCCTCACGTTTCATTGAAAACAAACATATTTCGAGCCGGTGCTCACTCAGAAATCACTTTATATATATATATATATATATATATATATATATATATATATATATATATATATATATATATATATATACATTTGTTTTTTTCCCAAGTTTTTGGTAAACTCATGGGGACTTCACACACAGACACACACACACACAAATTCACGTTTTTGCGATATGGTGGGTACAAGGTGTGCGAAGGATTTGACCTGTGGTAACCCAATTTCAAACATGAAAAAATACATATACTTATTAAACTCATAAAATTTGATTTTAGGACACATTTTTTGAGCCTGTGCTCACTTTCAATCACTTTCAGAAATCACTTTCAAAGACATATCTGGCTTTAATTGTTCCAAGTTTTTGGCAAACTCGTGGGGACTTCACATACACAGACACACACGTTTTTGCGACATGGTGGGGACGAGGAGGTGTGCAAAGGATTTGACCAGTGGAAACCCAATTTCAAACATGAAAAAAATATATTTATTAAACAAAAAAATGATTTTAGGAGCCTTTTTTGAGCCTTTGCTCACTCAAAAATCACTTTCTGACATATCTTGTTTTAATTTTTCCAAGGTTTTGGCAAACTCGTGGGGACTTCACACACACACACACACGTTTTTGCGACATGGTGGGGACGAGGTGTACGAAGGATTTGACCAGTGGAAACCCAATTTCAAGCATGAAAAAAATATATTTATTAAACTCATAAAAATGTGATTTTAGGACACAACATTTTTGAGCCAGTGCTCACCCAGAAATCACTTTCAAATGGCATATATCTTGTTTTGATC
Source organism: Hippocampus bargibanti (assembly GCF_051943395.1). NCBI lineage: Eukaryota > Metazoa > Chordata > Actinopteri > Syngnathiformes > Syngnathidae > Hippocampus > Hippocampus bargibanti. The sequence continues at coordinate 26,324,605 of NC_142739.1, read as the reverse complement.
TTTCATCTGTGCTGTATGTCATGAATATTAGCATATTTGACAATAAAGCTGACTTTGACTTTGAACACTTTTTGGCAAACTCAAGAGAACTTCAGACATATATACACACACACACACTTGTTTTGCCACATGGTGGGGATGATGTGTGTGAAGAATTTGACAATGGGGAACCCAATTTCCAACATGAATGATTAAATGAGTTATTAAACTCATAAAAATAGGACAATCGTATGAGCCTGTGCTCACTCAGGAATCACTTTCAAATGGCATATAAGTTTTGGGCAAACTCGTGGGGACTTCACACACACACAAACCCACATATACACGTTTTGCCACATGGTGGGGACGGGGTGTGTGAAAGATTTGACCGGTGGGAACCCAATCTCCAACATAAAAAAAAAAACAATTATTAAATGTATTAAACTTGTACAAATTTGATTTTAGGACACTATTTTTCGCAGAGGCTGTAACTGCTATGACATGGCTAGTTGATGTAGCATTCTTTGCTAATGCTAATGTCACAATTTTGGAGTTGAGTCGTAGATGTGGATTCAGTTCGATGCAGTTTGTTCCATTTCAAATGAGTTCGAAATACACGTGCGCGCACACACGCACACACACACACACACACACACACACACACACACACAAAAGGGAGAGTGCGGGGTTGTATTTATAACCGGGTACCAAGTGAAAGAAGTCAGGCAAGCCTATTTTGGGACGTCTAACCTTCAATCAGTCACAGGCAGACAAGGCGGCAGTGATACCGGGAGAACAATAGCATAGTTGCCTGTTTATCTTCCTCTAGGCTGGCCTGGAAGGTTCTGCCTCCTGGTCCGGGTCGCCGTCACCCAGCACGAAACCACCCCCCCCCCCACCCACCCGCCGGCAGCAGGAAGGGACAAGGAGGGAGAAATCCTCCCACACTCGAGAAAACTGGGGAGGGAATGCGCTTGCCAAGTTGTTTGTCCCGATGTGTATCTTGACCGCAAAGTACTTTTATCTTCACTTAGTGTTACAGTACATGAAGGAATTCTGTGGGGGTTTTGGGGGGGGGTGATATTGTTATCCATTAAGTCGAGATTTGAGGCGTGTGTCGTGTCGCTAATGGTGTGTGTCGTGGCTACGCAACCACCGGGCAATGTTGGAGCGGCGCACATGACGATGAGTGTAACATTTGTTCAAGCAGAGCACAAAAAGAGGATTACGATATCTGCAACTGTGCCTAAATCGAGTCTACACACAAATACAGTGAGACCTCAATTTACAAACACCTCAACTTACAAACTTTTTGTCTTACAAACATCACATTTATGAAAATTAAACCTTATAATCAGCACTATTTTCATAATACACACCCATCACGGCTGGCGGAGTGATCTTTGGCGGAAGCACACGACCGAACAGCGCCAGAGGTTAAGTTAGCAACAGTCCTTATGGTAGGTGACTCTCCTTCCATAAGCCATCAACGACCATCAAAAAGGTCAATAAAACTTTATTTTACAGCACAGTTTATTTCTTTAATTACAGTCATGTAATGCGCCTCTTTTTCCAAACAGCAATTCCCTTTGACCTTCGACCTCCAACGCCATTCCATCAAGCCATAAATGACCATCACAAATGTAAATAAAGTGACTTTATGATACAATGCAGTGTATTTCTTTCATTACAATACAATAGCACATTTATTATACATAGAATAAGGTATGGTGTGTGTAGTTTGAAGGCTTATTTAGTTGAAAAGCATATTTTATGGAAACCCGGGAACGGATTATTCCCATTTTAATGGTTTCCTATGGTATTTTTTTTTTTTTGAGATACACACTTTTCGCCTTACACACTCTGTCTGGGAACCAATTAAGTTCGTAAGTTGAGGTCTCACTGTACACAAATATTTGGTACCCGGCTTTATTTTACTCATTCACTGCCACAATGTGCAAAAATGTGTCCACTCCAGTGCCAGGGTTTTTGTCATTTTGACTCAAATTGCAGGATCCACAGAATATTGAGTTTCGCTAGTACATAAACATTCAATTCAGCATAAGAAACTTGAGACGCTCTTCTTTCATCAGAAAGAAATAGTTAATTCCTAAATTATATGGGTCTGGAGTTATCAGATTTTGAAATGGGGGTGGGTGTACAAAATACAATACAATATATTGATTTACATAGCGCTTTAACAACAGCTGAAGCTGGAACAAAGCGCTAACATGGATAAAAGGCAAACCCTGCCCCCTCATGGGCCATTAAAAAAATACTTCAGATTTATTTTCTTATTTTTTAGGTGGATTAAATGCATTTCCATTCATTTCAAATCTACACTCGCACCTGAAGGCAACACAGTTGCTCAAAAGTACCCCTTCGCCACAAGAATTTTCATTTGCTGCCATTCTCAAATTTATTCGGGAATGGAAAAGTGTGACATTGAGCATTTGCGCATTTCGGGGGTGCCGATACAGCACTGGTCAGACCTCTGGCAATGTTTTTCCCTCTCACGATGTAGCACCATTTGCCTTTCGTCCATGTTAGCGATTTGTTACAGCTTTAGCTGTTGTTCAAGTGCTATATGAATCCATATGTACGTATTGTATTTTGTACAGCCACGCCAATTTCAAGCTCAGATAACTCCAGACCCATATAATTTAGGAATTAACTTTTTTTCTGATGAAAGAAGAGGGTCTACCATTTTATACGCTGAATTAAATGTTTATGTAGTCCTAAAACATTTTTTTTTTTTTTTTCGGTGACACTGATTTCAAAATGGAAGGAAAAATTACTTTTGAGTTGCGCAAGAGTCAACTCAAATCTCAAGCCTCCAACAGTACCCAACAGAATTATCCAAACTCTAGACTGCCTAATTTTACTCTCTTCTGCCGAACTGTAACAATGTCACACGAAGGTCAAAGTGTTTAGGTGTGCCACAGAGATTACGATATTTTTCCGATACACATACACACAGTGCTGATTTTTTCCCACAGCAGGCTTTGTTAAAAGCTGCTCTGTTGATCCACCCTTGTGTTGTGACTCATGTCTTTTCCATCCTGTTGCCCTCCCTCAATTAAAAAAAAAGGAGCGTCCAATCATTCTGACCCGTACCTTGACTTGGCAGAGTGGACCAAAACACACACGAAAACACACCGTGGCGGCTTGCTGCTCCAACTCCTATTTTAGTCAAATCTTCCACTGTCCAGCATCCGTCGCTTTTCTTCCACTCTTTTAAAGGGAAGCCATTTTTTAAATTCTCACTGCGTGACGAGGGCCTAAGCGAGAGAGGAAAAGGGGGTGTATTTAGTGAACACATCACAGAGCGGTAAGATTTACGAGTGAGCAACATTAATGGACGTCAAGAATAAATAAATAAAATGATGCAGCTTTATTGGAAAGCGAAGCGACACTTTCATACCTGCTGACTTCTGAAACCAGAAAAGCCGAGTAATACCCCGGGTCCAGGTTACTACGCATGCGCAGTAAACTGTCTGCATTTCCGATTGTGAGCGTTTTTTTTTTTCATTTCAAATGTACGACGTAGTAGAATTTTATACAGGCATTTTACGAGCAGCTATTAGCCAAGGTTGACAGGTATGAAACTGAAACTCGCGTCATTTTCACCTGTTCTTGAGCGATGTCTAACTCCTGGAAATGCTTGGGAGTATTTCTAACGAAACAACAGTAGTTTTCTTTTACTTTCCACCCATTTCGTTGATTCTTTTCTTCGGCAGACGCCATTACACGACAATGCTAAGAACGATGCTAACCATTGAGTCTCGATTACAGGAATGAGTCGTCACTCTGGATTCCAGGAAAGACCCGTATCAAGCGCATGCGCAATTCATCTAAAGGAAGCTAACAGCTAGCCGATCGCCTGTTCTTGTGTTTTGAATTACCGTTGATTAAACAGTACTTACTATTTTGACGATTTTGGATTCATTGTTTTTATTGGAAACCGTAATTTTCATTATTAACCCGTCACCCGGAATGGGATAATGAAAACTGTAGTTTTTTACGGCAAAAACGTAGTAGTTGGCTGGTATGCACTTTTCTAAGCCGAAGGGCAGCAAAACAAATCTACGTGGGGCCACGTGACACAACCGCTCCAAGAGACGCGTCAGTAATTTTCTCACAAATAGTTTTCAGATGTCCGATTGAGATATATCCACGGTTTTCAATTTTTCAAAGTGCTCCTGTGTCGCCCCCCCTAAAGCATTTCCATGACACGAGTTCACGGAAATGTCCCAGGGTTAAGAATTATTGCCGTTTACATGCCGTTTTTCCACTTTGAGTTTGTTTGGTTGGGGAGGGCTTGTCTCATACATTAGATCCAGTTAACCCTCCTGTGATTTTCGGGTCAAAATGACCTGAGACTGTGTTAAAACTACCCAAAACAACACCCTAAATTATATGTTTTTTAACTTTATGGTTTTTCATAGACTCTCCCCAACTACAGAAACATGGAAATTTCGTTTTATCGCTACTTCCTACAAAGCTGTACAAAAAAGGGGAAACAATGGTCTAAAGATCAAAATGACCCATGAGGCAAATGTAGCTGAAAATAAGGTCACATTTTTTACACACCACAGACTGTTTTAGTGCTTTAGTTTTGTGTCAAAACAATTAGTTGAACATGTGAACAAGACAGTAGCAGACAAGATGAACCTGTAGGCAAAGCGCTAGATAAACCAATATGTATGTATTGTATTGTATCGTATTTTGTACTGCCGCCCTGTTTTAAAGCTCATATAACTCCACACCCATATTTTTGCACATTGTCTGGCAGTGAATGAGTTAAAGGACAACCGACACCATTTTTTTGGTTCCTAACTGACATCAGAAAAACGTTTTATAGCATCTAAAATACCCAAAACACGCAGGCTGATATTTTTAGTCAAATGCAAAACACCAATAAAAATGAGTGGTATCAAATACAGTAAAGTCTCGTTATATCGATATTCAAGGGAGTCCGAAAAAATATCGATATAACCGGGACTATCGATATATCCGACCCTGTTTGCATGTTCTCCGTGCGTGCATAGAAATAGTATCGATATAACCGGGACTAACGATATATCCGATATCGATATAACGAGACTTTACTGTAGTAGTCTTTGTGCAACACACGATTCACCATCGCGTTATGTGTTTTCCTTTTAATTTCGCCATCAACACGGATCAACACAGTTTTCAGACCAAACAAAGTACCCAAAAATGCATTGTGTGTCGCTTTCTGGGTCAGGGGCGTTCCTTCAGTGACGTCACGTACGGACTCGTCACCAACTCAAAAACAAGACTTCCGGAATATTCAGCGCCGGTCTTAAAACGTAAAGTATAGCTATATGTGGTGAAATCTTTGTAAAACACGCCCAGTAGAAGTCATTTGAAGTGATTTTACAAATTATGGACGCAACATGAACGGAGTCGTTGGTTGTCCTTTAAGCTGCTTATTTGGGAGGTTTACCAAACACTGGTCATTTTGACCTGAAGGACATACGTTGTGTACAGAAAACTGGAAAAAAACTTCTAAGAAAACATCATCACAAGGAGTCACCAAAAAATATATATATATATTCCGCGCCGCCGGAAAATTTTGGTATTGTCCAGTTGCGTTACTTGATCATGAAACGTCACTTATGTCGCCTTTAAAAGTCTGTTCGGTTACTCCTGGAATCTCGTAGTCGCGAGAGGCCCTCCAGTACTTCTTTGACGGGCCTCCTGCCCAGCTGCTGGCCGCCTCGACTCCGAACACTCACCGTGCCGCTTTCGCGCTCTTGATCGCCAACCACTGGAAGCCCCCCCAAAAAAATATTTGTTGTCACAATAAATAAATATTGATAAATAAAATTATCGGCATTTTTAATTACCAAAAGTGTAGTTGTATTGTGCCAATTGAGCAGAGCGGATCTTCTTGCTTAAGGTGGTGCCAGAGTCTTCATTCAAATCCACCATGAAGCCGGTTCCACGAAACTGCCCAACCAACTTCAAACAACGCAAACATTGGATTTGTGCTTCCTGCACCCCCAGCCCAACCTAAAATAAATGATAATTTTGTTACTGACCTGTTTGGCGGCTGTCTCGCAGCTGCTCCCAACGGGGATGACCATGATCTGCGCCGGAGACAACCAAAACGGCCTTTGGAAGACCAAGATGAAATGGTGACGAGTTTTACAAAAATAAAAATAATAGAAGTAAAAATACAAAAAAATAAAAGTAAAAAAAATAACAATAATACTAATACCATAATAAATGAAATGGTGACGAGTTTTACAAAAATAAAAATAATAGAAGTAAAAATACAAAAAAAAAAAAGTACAAATAAGTAATAACAATAATAATAAAAATGAAAAAAAAATAATAATAAAAAAATACAATAAAAATAATAATAAAAATAGAAAAAATAGAAGTAAAAATATAAAAAAATAAAAATAAAAGTACAAATAAATAACAATAATAATAATAAAAATAACAATAAAAAATAGCAATAAAAATAATAATAAAAATGCTAAAAATAATAATAAAAAGAAAATAATAATAAAAATAGAAAAATTAAAAATACAAATAATAATAAGAAAAATAATAATAAAAATACTACAAATAATAAAAATAAAAACAACAATAACAACCACAACAACCATAACAATAATAATAACAATAATAATAATAATAATTATTATTATAATAATAATAACAATAATACATTTAATTTCTACGCGCCTTTCAAAACTTTGCAGTCGCAGGACACATTTCGCTGTGCAATTGATAACATGATAGCGGTTTGATCTCACCATTTTCCTCCAAAATTTTCAGCCAAGATGGCAATCATCCTCTCCAGTGAGCCCAGCACCGCGCGGTGGATCATCACAGGTCGATGGGAGTTGCCATCTCGCCTAAGACATCCCCCAAAAAGTTGCTTGAGAATAGTTTCCAGGGTCAAATGGAAATTTGTCGGGCTCGATATTGATCTCTGAGGTGTCCCCGGTATCAGAGAATGTGCACTTACCCCACGTACTGAAGGTCAAATCGGATTGGAAGCTGAAAGTCCAACTGGATGGTGGCGCATTGGTGCTGTCGGCCCATCGCATCTCTGATCTGGATGTCAATCTGAAAATTGGGGAAAATTGCAGTTTTTCCTAAGCAACGGGCACATAAAATGATTTGGCACCAGACTGGAGCGGATGTGGCTAATTCCTGCAAACACGCCAGGGATGTGGAAGGAGGAATGTTTTTTTTTTAAGGAGCTTAGAATTTGTTTGTCAAAGCACACCCTGACTTGACCTTCCTGAACTGTCGGCGCAGACACCTGATCTGTAAAATCTTATGTCTACTTGCAGGCTTGACATATTTTTTTTCAAGCAATGATTTTATTGGCAACATAGTAGTCAGCATAAACAAGTAAACAAACAAATGGATAAATAAAAAAATATAATAAATATATAAACAAGTAAACAAACAACTTGTTGCTCACCTTTGGCCCATAGAAGGCTCCGTCCCCTGGGTTCAACTGCCAACGCTCGCCAAACTGCTGCAGACTCCGCTCTAACTGCTGCACATCCAATAAATAAACAAATCAATAAATAAATAGCGGCGAAAACTATGAGGGAGTCGCCGTGCGAGGACGTTGACGCGCATTTCATCGCGACCAATTGAATAAATAAATGCGCTTACCTGCTCGGCATGGTCCCACTGCTCGGGCTCCCCCAGGCAGGGAGTGGGACGTGTGGACAGGAGGCAATGGAAGGAAAAGCCAAACACTTGATAAACGCTTTTCACAAAGTCCAAACAAGCCACAATCTCGCTTTCCAGCTGTGAAGTGAGAGTTGGGGGGGGGGGGGGACAACAAGAGAGACATTAACAACAATAACACGTACATGAGAATTAAAGGACAACCGACGTCACTTTTTTGTTTCCTAACTGACATCAGAAAAACGTTTTATAGCATCTAAAATACCCAAAACACGCAGTATGATATTTTTATTCAAATGCAAAACACCAATAAAAATGACTTAAAGTGTCCAAAATCTGCAAAAAAATTGAGCTGCGAATTGGGCATTTTCAGAAGGTCCCGCCCCCATGTTCGTGGTGTCCCGGCAAGACGTCTTGCCTTGCTGGAGAATCAAAACAATGGCTTCAGATTCGGAGAATATGCTTTCTTGTTACTCATCCAGTTATGAATATGATTCAAATAGTTCTGAAGAGGAAAGCATACATCTTTGCAATCGATTAAAGAATTTAGTCCGTGCCAGTTTGAGGCAACATTGGGGGGGAAATGTATCACCAAAAAAGAGGCAGAAAATGGCGACCAAGCTCCGTGTGAGGAATTAATCAGCCCGTTTCCATAGGCTGATAAATTCTTTTTATGGAGCTTGGTCGCCCTCTTCTGACTCTTTTTGGTGCAACATGACGTTTTCAGACCAAACAAGTACAGCAAAATATATTAACGTGATGGAAGGACCGCTACAATGCGTCTTTTTTACGGTCAGGGGCGTTCCTTCAGTGACTTCACGTACGGACTCGTCACCAACTCAAAAACAAGGCTTCCGGAATATTCAGTGCGAGTCTTAAAACGTAAAATATAGCTATATACAGTGGAATCTTTGTAAAATACGCTCAGTCGAAGTGATTTTAAGCCATTTTACAAATTATGGACACAACTTGTCCGGAGACGTCGGTTGTCCTTTAATAAGAGAGAGAACCAGAGGCAAGAACACAATACAATAAATCTACATAAAGAAATTATACATAAAAATAAACAAAGAATAACATTCTTTTCATAACAAGTCTTCCTTAGTTTAGTATCCACATATCGTTTTAGTATACATGTTTATAAACATGAAAAAAAAGTCCCCAAATGAGAAGCCCCACCCAGCCAAACCCGAACACAATGATTGACATTTTTAGACATTTAACTAATTTTTGACATTTAACTCATTCACTGCCATTCACGAATTGATTCGGGAATTGAAAATATGCCGTGGAGCGCCATTCCCGATTTTTTTCGGGTTTTGGTTTTCATGCTTGGGTCGCGATAAAGCGCTGGCAATGTCCTCTGGCAATGTTTGTCTTCTCCACAAGGGGGCAGAATTTCCTTTTTTTCCATATTAGCGCTTTGTTCCAGTTTCAGCTGTTGTTAAAGCGCTATATAAACTAATAATAATAATAATACATTTCATTTCTAAGCGCCTTTCAAAACTCTCAAGGTCACTTTACAGTCACAGGATCAGTTTTTCTGCGGGTGAGCAGCGGCAGTCACGTGCGCCAGCGTTTACTCAACCCGGAATAACTCAAATTTGCCCATTGTGGGACGAATAAAGGTATTCTGATTCTGAGATAGAAATTAAGCTAGCTAGCTAATAGATAACTAATAGCTAGCTAGCTAGTTAGATGGGTAATAGATAGTTAGCTAGGTAGCCAGATAGCTAATTAGATAGCGAATAGATACCATGTATGCAATGCATTGTATTTTGGACAGCCGTCATTTCAAGCTCATATAACTCCAGACCCATTTCATTGAGGAATTAACTTTTTTTTCTGATGAAAGAACAGAGTCTAAGGTTTCTAACGTCTTTTGAATGTTGCAGTAGTCATATAACTCAATTTTCTGTGGGTGCTGGAATTCAAGTGACAGTGACCCAAAACCCTGTCACTGGAGTGGGCATTTTTTTTTTGCACATGGCTGGCAGTGAATGAGTTAATATCTTACCTCTAATTAGCAGGTTTCAATTCAGACTGGAAAATGATATTTTGAGATGCTAACGCAGTGCTGCGGCTCATCCTAAGATCTCTGCGGTTAAACAGGAGACCAACATGGGGTTTTGACTCGAACTTCAGGGGGTGGGGGGGGCGGGATTACTGTGTGCGGCACATGTTTAAAGTGTGAGGTTGGATCAAGACAAAGGGATGCATTCAGCGAGCTGGAATGTCAGCACGATTATTAGTGTGGCCCATCTAATGGCGGAAATCGGAGCCCACGTGTGTCCCATTTTCAGGTTGCGTCGGAATATAAAAGATTTTGGGTCAACATTTGGGATGGGTTAGGACTTAAAAAAAAATGTTCTGATCATGTTGGTGGGGGGAAATTTGACAAATGAGGGAAGTTAATGATAAACAGACTGCTGCTGATTGTGTTTTATTAGTTATTTGGTTCAGTTTGGGCACATGACTGAATTTAGAGAAGAAAAAAAACTACAAAAACAGTGATTTGTCACCATCTTGTGGTATTTACGGCTAATTACAAGAATTTTGGGATGGGGATAACTGACAGGGCTTCTGTCTGAGTGGTCCCTCCTATTATATAGGAGTTTAATTCATTGCGTGACAAAGTACACATCTCAAAGAATCGTCCCCCATTGAAATGAATGGAAATGCTATTAATCTGTGCACCCTCACCCCCAAAAAACAAAAATAAACAAAAATATCAATATATTTTTGAATGTATTTATATGTATGTATGAATATCTATCTATTAGCTAGCTAGCTAGCTTTCTATTTGAGTTATTCTGGGTTGAGAGAAACTACTCTTCTTCTTTTTCTTTCGGCTTTTCCCTACAAGGGGTCGCCACAGCAAATCAGTGGCCTCCATCTTTAGAGGTTTGATCTGCATGTTTGTTTTGGCCAAGCTTTTCTATCATTATTATTATTATTATTTATCATTACTACTATTATTATTAGTATTATTATTAAGTAGGTATAGACTAGCACTCCACAAAATTTGTGAATCTCATCAACAGTTTGGCGACCATTTTTCTACCCGAAAATAAATATGACCGAGTTGTGTTTTATTGAGCTTCAGTCGTTTTAAAATGCTAAAATCTAATTCGTCAAATTCTTTGAATTTAAATTCTTATCCTACCCACCCACTCTTGAGGACTTGAACACTACAAAAATCAAGACAAGAGCGTTGAAAATCTGACTGAACCCTCCACACCCTGTCCACCACCTTTTCCAGCAACTACTTTGCACATTGTCTCACAGTTGTTCCTGAGAGGTACCACTTATATAAAGGAATTACATGACATTAGATTAGATTATATTAGTGTCCTCCATACTTACTTGTCATGTCTTTTTTAATGATGATACTAGTGCAGCGTGTTCTACCGGAGACAAATTCCTTGTGTTCTACATACTTGGCCAATAAAGATGATTCTGATTCTTTCAAGAGTGTCACTAAAAACCCCAAGGAGTTTTTTGATTAAACCCCAAGGAGTTTTTTGGCTATTAGAAAAATGGCTGCTGACAATAAAGTGTGTTGAGTTTTGCGTTTGTATCTCAAACTTGCGCTCACAAGTCAAAGCAATCAACTGAACGAAGGCTCTTTTTCTCCAACAACTTATGGCTTTCATTACGTACCTGGTCAGGCGTGCAGAAAATGTGAGCGTCGTCTTGGCAGAACTTGCGGACCCGGGTGAGACCCCCGAGGGCGCCGGAGAGCTCGTTACGATGCAGCACCCCGAAGTCGGCCCAGCGCAGAGGAAGCTCTCGCCACGAGCGCACACGCTGCTCAAACATGAGACTGAAATGCAAGATGGGGGGTAAAAAAACAGTTACGGCCTCCTGAACATAAAGGGGGTAAATTCTCACAAAAAAAGACTTTATCAACATCGCAGGGATAATAACAGGAGGCCTCAATCTGCAGTACATATGCACCTAAAAGCTCGCCACCACTCATTTGACGACTATGAGGTTAAAATCATAGCGAAAGAAAATAGATGTTTTGAAAGGGGAGTAAAAGAAGCTATTTTTATAAAACAGCAAAACCCTTCATTGAATCGCCATGGTGGTGTGAGGTTTAATTTGGATCGTGCTTACAACACACTTCTGAGATCGTTACCAAATAGGCTTAGTTATGCTGATGAGGTGATACCAGAGCAAATGGGGCAATCAGAGGCAGTAATAGAACATAAAACAGAAGAGGTAATCAGATTAGCTTCAGGGAGTAGTCCACTGCTCCCCCCCCCCCAACCTTAGAGCAGAGACCTATAAGCGCAGAGGTCTGGCTCCGCAACCTCATATATATATATATATATATATATATATATATATATATATATATATATATATATATATATATATATATATATATATATATATATATATATATATATATATATATATATATATGGCCAGAGTTACCAGCAACATTTTAGTTAGCTGACGAAGCCTCTTGGATGAGAAGCGAAACATCCGACACCTTCAAAGAAGTATAAATGACGGCTGAAGAAACCTTTTCATCGATGGACTACCCCTGTGCGACTGAAAGCTTACATAGCCGAAAAAGGGGTTAATGTGTGTGTGTGTACCAGTGCGCGGGGCAGTTCATGGGTTTGAGCGCGTAGGTCTGAGAGCCCCCCGAAGTGACTGTAAACATGTTGTCGCTGTAGTGTTCCCAGTGACCCGAGCGCTTCCACAATGCAGTGCTGTACAGAGTCGGGGTAATGACCTCGGTAAAGCCACGCCGCCGGTACTCGCTCTGCCCGAGGGAGGGATGAAGTATGAGTGAGTGTCACAAAGAGTGCAAAAACGTGCCGGAACTGTCAGCGCATGGCAATAAACGCAAACTTAAACGAGACCAATATCCTAACCGTTGATGGAAAACAACAATGACCTTTGGGATATGTTGAGCGGTGGAAAACGGCAGCAACCCCCCCCCCCCGCCCCCAAGTAAAAGTTGCAGTTAACTCATTCACTGCATAAATGTGTCCACTCCAGTGCCAGGGTTTTTGTCATTGTCACTCGAATTCCAGGACCCACAGAATATTGCGTTTTACGACTACATAAATATTCAATAATAATAATACATTTAATTTTTAAGCGCCTTTCAAAACTCTCAAGGACACTTAATAGTCACGGGATAAGAACTTCTTTTTCTTTGTGCGGGTGAGCAGCGGCAGCCATTCGCACCAGCGTTCACTCTAGTAGGAAAGGAAAGAAAGACGTAGAAAACCAAAATACAGGAGCCGCTGGGAAAGCAACCACCCCCGTGACGCCACCTTGAAGTAAAACCTAAAAACAAATATGACAACACAAACACACAGTCATTCTTCAGCACTTGCAGTACCCTCTTTGTGACATGAAGCAGTTCTAGATGAAAGAGGAAAGGATCAAAGCATCCTTTTCAGGAGTGGATCGGGGACGTCATGGTGGAATGTGCACATCTCCAAGATAAATGTTGAAAGCAAACACCCATTGGACATTTTGTGTGAATGCTGGCGCATGTGGCTGCCGCTGCTCACCCACACAAAAACTGATGCTGTGACTGTAAAGTGACCTTGAAAGTTTTGAAAGGCGCTTATAAATGAAATGCATTATTATTATTATTATTATTATATCGACACTTTATTCATGAATACAGTAAGCCCCCGCTACTTCACTATTGACTTATTGAGGTTTCAGTGCATCACTGCCTTTTTTTTCAGTACAACAAAAAACATGAAGGAAAAAATGTGGAATGACTCAGGTTTTATACTTAGCTTTAGCTTGATTTTTTTTTCCCCCAACGCTGATGACGACCAATGACGGCACAATACAGCGTTAGAAACCATACACTTTTCTTTCATCAGAAAAAAACAGTTAATTCCTAAATGATATCGGTCTGGAGTTATGAGCTAGAAATGAGGGCAGCTGTCCAAATTACAATACAAATACATTAATGCATATTGCTTGATATAGCGCTTAAACAACAGCTGAAGCCGTAAGAAAGCGTTAACATGGAAGAAAGGGAAATGCTGCCCCCTTGTGGAAAAAATTGCCAGCACTGTATCGGCAACCAAGCATGAAAAAACAATACCCGCGCTCTATGTCATATTTTCAATTCCCGAATAAATGTTGTGAATGGGTGAATAAAGCCTTAAAAGACGCTCACCTTGATGAAATCGGTGAGGGTGTTGTACACGTGGGCTCCTTTTGGCAGGAAGAAGCAACTTCCAGGACTGACGTCATTGAAGAAAAACAACTCCTGCTCCTGAGAAACACGATTGATTTAAAAAAAAACATTTTTCGTTGACACCGACATGCAGAAAACGTTTTCTTTGGCCGCTTAAGATGTATTAGCTAACTAGCTGGCTACTAAGCTAGCTATATATTTGCTATTTGCTATCTATCAACTATCTAGCTAGCTCATAGTTATCGATAAGGTAACCAGCTAACTTTCTATCTATTTCAGTTATTCCGGGTTGAGTGAACGTTGGCGCATGTGGCTGCCACTGCTCACCCACAGAAAAACTGATCCTGTGACTGTAAAGTGACCTTGAGAGTTTTGAAAGGTGCTTATAAATGAAATGTATTATTATTATTATTATTATTCTAATGCATCGTTACAATCGAATGACTTTTAAATGGCATAAAGCAGCAGCCAATCATATTTCAGTGGAGGCGTGGCCTACCCAAAATTTGAGTGGAACTCATGGAAGCGCCTCCGCTCTTTCCGTTTCAGAATACGAATCAGAAAGACTTTAATAGTCTCACAATGGGGAAATTTCCAATCTACAGCAGCATATTTGAAAGGGCGGTGACGGGGATCAAAAAAAGATACATACAAAGTATTCTAAGCATCATCGAAATGTATAACTGTGCAAAAATGTTTCCAAAAAATAACTACATAGTGCAAGTACATGGCACTGATATTAGTCATTCTATGTAGAAGATAAAGAATATATGAATGAAAGTACTTTCAGAATGTCAGATTGTTGCTGCGCCATTTTTGTTTTTCAATTCATGAGCATGAAATGGATGATTTGGCGTTGAGGCTAAACTGCGGTTCTTCTTTGATATCGAGAGTGTCAGTAAACTTAGGACAGGACAGGGTACGGCGTTTAATGGCTTGAAGCTTTTTTTTTTTAAACTACAGTGAGACCTCAACTTACAAACACCTTATCTTACAAACTTTTCGTCTTACAAACTTTACATTTCTGAAAATTAAACCTTATAATAAGCACTATTTTCATAATACACAACCACCACGGCTGGCGGAGTGATCTTCGGCGGAAGCACACAACCGAACAGCACCAGAGGTTAAGTTATCAACAGTCCTTATGGAAGGTGACTCTCCTTTCATAAGCCATCAACGACCATCAAAAAGGTAAATAAAACTTTATTTTACAGCACAGTTTATTTCTTTAATTACAGTCCTCATGTAATATGCCTCTCTTTCCAAACAGCAATTCCGTTTGACCTTCGACCTCCAACGCCATTCCATCAAGCCTTCATTACAATACACTACCACATTAATTATACATAGAATAAGGTATGTTGTGTGTAGTTTTAAGGCTTTTTAGTTGAAAACTATATTTTATGGAAACCTAGGAACGGATTATTCCCATTTTAATGGTTTCCTATGGGATTTTTTTTTTTTGAGATACACACTTTTCGCCTTACACACTCTGTCTGGGAACCAATTAAGTTCGTAAGTTGAGGTCTTACTGTAATCACAATTTGCCAAAGCGATGCCATGGTGAAGTGAGTTCAGTTCGCTGGCGACATGCTGACCTCATTCTGGGAATTGGAATGCCGGGTTTGTGATTGGTCAACGACCAGTTCAGGGTGCACCCTGCCGAGGACTGTTAAATCAATATCTTCTGTTTGATCTTGTTTCGTCAATCGGCTCCATTTACCGTGCCGATTCGTCTGTGGTCCCTCCTTCGGGCCGCCTCTTGTTCCCTCTCCCACTCGTCCTTATCCTTGTCGCTAGGGAAGGCCACCCCGAAGAGACGCATCAAACCCGGGCAGTCGCTCTGATCAGTCAAGGTCACGGGTGACAGCTGAACGGGTGAGAGAGCAAACGTGAGGGTGGAACAGAAACATTTGCGTCAATGTATGCGCCGCGGGAAAATAAAGCTAAGCGATGTGAGTCAGTTTCTGATAGACGTACGCAGAGCGAGTATAGCGTGTGTGTTTGTAAGAGCTCAGAACAGGAAACTGGCCTCTGAAAAAAAAAAACATCCTGCTGCCGTAGAATCGCATTCGGTGCGATGACAGGCCAGTATGGAAAACAGCTCCATTATGGATCAATAACCACGAGGAACATTCCGTTCACACAGCCCCATTAAGCCCTCTACATGTATGGGCTGAAGCTAAAGGTGTCAAAGTCGAGGCCCGCGGGCCAAATCCAGCCCGCCACATCATTATTTTCGGCCCGCGAAAGCAAATCAAACTTGTTAAATTCCATGATGATTGCTAAAATCTGAGCCAAAATTTCATATTTTTGGATGTCAACCACCATAAAAGTCATTATTCTTGACTTCAGATTTGAAAACGAGTTATTCATTCATTTGCTGTGTGCTCTATATGTAATATTTGAAGGGATTTAAACATTCTAATGGGTTCCCCAAATTCATAACGGCCCTCGAGAGGAAACCATAACAACAATGTGGCCCGCGGCAAAAAATGACTTTGACACCCCTGGGCTAAAGTAAACAAGTTGTCAGATTAGCAAGGCTTAAAACTGCACTTGATTACCGGGTCACATATACTATATATATATATAACACAAATATTTTTTCTTGACGGCACAGCTTCATTTTCATGAGCAGGTTGCCATTGTAATCCGGTGCTTTGACAACAACAAAAAGTTGTTATTTTATCTTAAAGCTTGCTAGCTAGCTAACTCGATCTTTATACAGCTAGCTAGCTATCTAATAAAGATATCTTAGCTAGGTAACAAGCGAGATAGCTAGCTAGCTGTATAAAGATCTAGTTAGCTAGTTCGATCTTTACACAGCTAGCTATCTTAGCTAACTATCTAGTGAATATATCTTAGCTATCTTACATACATGTTAAGTGTCAGAAATAATAAATCGGGAGATTTTCGGGACTCCGTGGTGCGTGTTAAAATAATATGAGCGTTACAGAAGTTTAAATTAGGAGTAAATAAAACACAAAAAATGCTTTCGTTGTTTATTTATGCATTCAATTAGCATAAAAATGTATTTTTTTTTACATTCTTTTGTTTCACCTTACAAATGGACTGAAATAGCTTGCGTTATAAAGATCGAGTTAGCTAGCTAGCTAACTCAATCTTTATACAGCTATCTATCTTTGCTAGCTATCTTAGCTAGCTAAAATATATTAGAAAGGTAGCTAGCTAAGGTAGCTAGCTGTGTAAAGATTGAGTTAGCTAGCTACCGAATATATCTTAGCTATCTCAGCGAGCTAAGAATTTTGCTAACAAAGATAGCTAGCTATATAAAGACAAAGAAGGCCGTTCACATCTTCTAAATTTGTCTCAAAACTCAATTTTTATTCCTTGTTTTTGTATCCGTATGAGCCCTGATTTTAATTTTATGGTCATCGTTATTAATGTATTGTTTTATTGTTGCTCCGTGTACACAGCGGCGGTTGTTTCAAAGTGCTCTCTAAATACAGTTGACAGTTATG
The DNA here is from genome assembly GCF_051943395.1 of Hippocampus bargibanti. Classification (NCBI taxonomy): domain Eukaryota; kingdom Metazoa; phylum Chordata; class Actinopteri; order Syngnathiformes; family Syngnathidae; genus Hippocampus; species Hippocampus bargibanti. Next base: position 26,307,247 of record NC_142739.1, on the reverse strand, counting down.
GTCTTTTAATGGTCCACCTTTACTACGTACGGCACTTTGTTACAGCTGCGGTTTATTGTCAAAGCGCTGCGGAAATAAAACGAGTCGAGTGGTGAACTGACGACAGGATGATTCTGAATAGCTGCCGTCAATAGCAAATTCAGAAATTGCAGACTTCGTGGCAACCAGTTCAGGGTGCCCCCGACTCATCAAGAAGATCAATGAGAGTACATTTACTCTCACGTATGAACGCACCTGGAGCATCTTGAACAACCTGAGGATGCCTGTGTGTGGTAGGAGGGGCCCATTACAGAGAGCTATGCTGTCTCCACACCTGTGTCGCACAAAAAAATTGTCAGAATATTTTCTTGTGTGTGAAATATTTTATATAAATATGTATGTATAAATATTTAGATGCTGGTTTGTGGGTGAGCATGTGTGAACACACGTGCCTGTATACGGTAGCACTTGGGCCGTTCAGTTGCTCCCGCGCAAGCCGCAAGCTAAGCATGTCATCCTGGAAAAAAAATACACAAAATCAACTGCAGACGCTTTATACACCGGTATGTCTTATATATAGAAAACCTTTTTTAAAATATGTAATTAATTGATCTGTGCCTTATAATCTGCTGCGCCTTATACAGTAAAGTCTCGTTATATCGATATTCAAGGGAGTCCGAAAAAATATCGATATAACCGGGACTATCGATATATCCGACCCTGTTTGCATGTAATTTTCTCCGTGCGTGCATAGAAATAGTATCGATATAACCGGGACTATCGATATATCCGATATCGATATAACGAGACTTTACTGTATATGGAAACAGTTCTTAAGAATATGTCATTCATTGATGGTGCGCCTTATAATCCGTTGCGCCTTATATAAGGAAAAGGTATTGAAAAATGTTTTCTGTTGAAGGTGAGCCTTAAAATTTGGTGTTCCTTATATATCGAAAAGGTTTTTAAGAATATGTCATTCATTCCTTATAAACCGGTATGCCTTATTCAGTGATACCTCAGCTTACAAACTTAATTGGTTCCCAGAAAGTGTGTGTAAGGCAAAAAGTTGGTCTGCCAAACATTTATTTCCCATAAGAAACCATTAAAAATGAGAATAATCAGTTTCCAGATCCCCAATAAACATAATTTTTGACTAATTTTCGATTTAAGACTACACACAATATACCTTATTTTATGTATAATAAATGTGCTATTGTATTGTAATTAAAGAAATAAACTGTACTGAAAAATAGTTGTTTTATTTACCTTTGTGATGGTTGTTGATATAGTTGCCTCTTGATGATATCCAAGTCAAGTTGCTGTGCTTTCTCAGCGATAATACCCTCAACGCACTGTCCCCTGCTCGCTGCTTTTCATTAATTCGAATCAACAGAAGTTTTCCAACCTCTTCTATTGCCTCAGACCGTTGCTTCGACAACACAGAAACACCCTTAGCCACACGTAGCAATGGTCGACTTAGCATCCTGGTACGCTAAATCACACAAATGCACACCACGTTCATGTATTTCGATGATCTCCTTCTGCTCGACCGTAATTTTCTTTTTTGTCCTCTTCGGCTGAACACTAGCCTATGGTGGGGTCTTTTTCGGTCCCATAATTGCAAAAGTACTCCACTCGATAACAAACCACGTCTGCACTGAGTGCATTCAAAGAAAGTGGGTGTGGAAAACTAGTCCGGCAGCCACCGTGGCGCTGTTCGACCGTGTGGTTTGGTGTTCTTCCGCCGAAAACTCATCCGCCAGTCATTGTGGCGCTTCGTGTGTTTCCGGAAAACTAGTTTGTCTGCCAAGATTATATTCTCGCGAAAAGTTCATTAGCTAAAGTGAATATATATGCAAAAAGGTTTTAAAATGTCATTCATTAAAGGTGCACCTGATAAACCTTTCTACAGAGGTAAAGCTCAACAAAAGACTGATTCCTGCCTTCGAAATGGATTTTAGCTTTTTTTACTGCCGCTTCTCTTTTGAAAACACACACATGGCCGGAACTGAGAAACCGTTCATTTGACAAAAATGCTCGTTTATCTGAACGAGGGTGATGGATCGTTGACTAATTGGAGCACGCGAGTGTTACGAACCTGGAAGAGTTCACTCATCTCTTCCGCATCGAGTTCCAGCCTGGTTAGCGGTAGCTTGAGGGCAGCAGCCGCCTTGCATCGCTCCTCCACATCACTCAGAGACAAGGAGGCGCTGTGGGCGAGGGAAGGGTGCAGGTGGAACATCAAAAGACAAACAGATGGTTTCCACGGAGGGATGAGGAATGTCACGGAGGGGGTTACAAAGGGGGGTCCTATTTCAAGACGTGAAATCAAGGTCAGTCGGGGGGCCCCTGCGTACGCGGTGTAACGCTGGCTTTCTCTTGGGGTGGGATATGGGTCATCTTGGCAGGGGGGTTTGTTTTGCTGAAAGACGACGCTAACTTGGGCTAAACTAAATTAGCTCGTCACTTCTGAGCTGACATGAATGGACAACTAATAATTCATGTCAATTTTTACATTGTGAAATTGTATCCACTTGGGGAAAAAAGACAAACAATGCGGTGAAATGGCAGTTTTTTTTGTCAGATGAAAAGGTTTTTGTGGTGGTTTTTTTTTAAGCCGAGAAATTATTTTACACCATTGTGACCTGTAATCGGGACAGCAAAAAAATGACAGTATTTTCATGAATGCAAGGCGCGCCTTCAACCAAAGACATACAGTGATACCTCAGCTTACGAACTTAATTGGTTCCCAGAAAGTGTGTGTAAGGCCAAAAGCGTGTCTTCCAAACATTAATTGCCCATAGAAAACCATTAAAAATTAGAATAATCTGTTTCGAGGTCCCTACAAAACACAAATTGACTAAATAAGCCTTATTTTATGTATAATAAATGTGCTATTATATTGTCATTAAAGAAATAAACTGTACTCTATAATAAAGTCATTTTATTGACCATTATGATGGTTGTTGATGTAGTTGCCTCTTGATGATATCCAAATGAATGAATTGCCGTGCTTTCTCGGTGATCATACCCTCACTCACAATGTCCCCTGCTAGCTGCTTTTCGTTCATCCATATCAACAAACGTTTTTCAACCTCTTCTATTGCCTGAGACCGTTGCTTAGACAACACAGAAAAACCCTTGGCCATACGTAGCAATGGTCGACTTAGCATTTCGGTCCCAAAAAAAAAGCAAAAGTATCCACTTGATAGCAAACCACGTATGCACTCAGAAAAAGGGTGTGTGGAAAAGTAGTCCGGCAGCCACGGTGGCGCTGTTCGGCCATGTGATTTGGTGTTCTTCCGCCGAAAATTAGTCCGCCAGCCATTGTGGCGCTCTGTGTGTTTCCCGAAAACTAGTTCGTACACCAAGATTATATTCGCTTGAAATTTAATGTTCGTAAGGCGAAAAGTTCGTTAGCTAAAGCATTCGTAAGCCAAGGTACCACTGTATTTAAAAACCTTTTCCATACAAAAGGTGCACCGCATTATAAGGAGTTTGAATTTAGATAGCGCATGTGCGTATTTAGCTGACGCTGTTATTCCATCAGTTAGCTTTTCCACAGGTTTCATTTTAAAAGGCCTGCGTCTGACCTGTCATCCAACATATGATCGCAGTAAAGGCCGAGCTCGGTGACTCCTTGGCGATACACCCTGGCGCCAAACTCCCTCTGCAGTACTCCACCCAGCACGCATGCTCCAGTTCGCCATGCGGCCTGGACAACATAAAGGTTCAGTAGACTGGAACAGTTCAAATTGACAGCCAGACCATTTTTGAGTAGTATCACTCGTAAAAAATGATGTTTGTAATGATGTGTTTTCTACACTTTGAACGGATTAAGATTTTTACCATTGATTTTAATGGAAAGTGCTGTTTCGGTTTTTGAACAAATCGGTTTTTGAACAAGTTTCTGAAACGGATTATGGTAGAAAAATAAGATATCACTGTACTTGATAAAAAGAATGAAAAAAAAAGAATGAAAATATGCAAAAAAAAAAGAATGAAAATATGCAAATGTTTGTACCTGTCTTCCCTCAAGTGAGTCAAAGCCAAGAAGTTGTAATTGACATGTGGTCTCTAGGGGGCGCCAAAGATCCCAAAGCTCGTCGTTCACCTTGCTCACTAAGGCTCCTTTCTCACTGGAATGGGGAATGAGATCAACAAAGTGGTTCCCCTCCCAAAAAAAAAGCACAGGTTGATATTTACCGCAGACTCTGTGCGACGGAGAGTGGCGTTGTGACCCCGGCGGTTCCCTTCACAATCGTTCCATCGCCTACGTGGACGCTGATGTGCTTTTCAGAAGCCTCAACTCTCCTGTTGCCCTTTCGCTCCCTGAGAGACTCGAAAACTTGCACTCGCTCAGGCAACGCCGGACATGCCTGAAGACAAACGTTGACAAGAGGGCAATGACATTAAGAAAAAATGGTTTGAGCAATAAAATTGTAGAAATTGTACTTCCTAACTGTACGAATTCTTACATCCTAATTACTCTGTAAGTACATGCAAAATGTAATAGTGTGGAATATAACAAACGGTACTGTTAAGAATTGTTTTAAACTGGCCTTCACCCACGAAGACTTTGTACGACTATTAAACTGCAACAATTTGATATAGCAACCTGTTGAACAGAAACATTTATGGACTTAATGGCCGATACAGGGTGAATCAGTCACAAGTATCACACAACATAATTTCATTTTTTTCTGTGATAAGTATGTTAGGCAGCTTATGAAAACAGTCATGCAGACAAGACAACCATCCCAACCTGCATGACACATTTTCTTACATTAGCATCATTTTTATGTCGCAAAAATTTTAGCTAATTCTACTTTCCCGTTAATGAACTCAGTGTATCAAAATAAAAGTGAGGGGAAAAGATTCCCCAAAGTGCAATGTGTTTGAACTAAGGATGGCTATTGAACTACAGTTTTGTGATCCAACTATCTCTTAAATGAATTGGAAATAGTCCCGGGCATTTAACGATTGATTAAAAGTCCAGCAATATTGATAGCCCACAACAGTATCATATCGTACACGTCTATAATTGAACGGTGAAAGGGGGAAAAAATGTGAAAAAGAAGTGCACATGATTGAATGGATACTATTTCAAAATCCTCATGTGGGTATACATTTTTTGTAGAAACTCAAAACACAAAAAAATAGCCTTGCTAAATATCACTGCCACGATACTTCGAGTGGAAAAATGCTATGCAATGCAAAGTACTTTTTGACCCGGGTGTCTGCGAGCTACTAAATCAAGCTACACCGTAGTTTAAAATTAAAAATTTCGTGTGATTCTATTATTCCGTTTTGAAACTATCCTAAAATAAAATGACAGTGAAAACGCCATGCGATAAATTCCTCTTGAATGACAAACTGCCGCTGGCCACACTGAATGACATCACAGTCCCGACCTCCTGCATGCTAACGTTAGCCTCTATTGCTAACGAGGGAAAGAAAACACTAGCGCACCTTGCTGTACTTCCGGTATATTTTTGTCGCGCTAGTCTGCCGAAGCAGCGGCCGAAGTACAAGCGTCGCCGCCATGTCAAACACACGTCGTCCACCTAACTACGAGCAACACCGATTTGCACTAAACACACGCCGCCATGATCCCGGAACAAGACGCAGGTGACGTCACCGCGCTCCGTAGTGTTTAACTTTAGTTCGCATCTCCACGGGAAGGTGTCAAAACGACGCCAGACTGAAAATTCGAAGGGAATATGTTCACTTAAAAGCACACCCCCAAAAATTCAATACAAACAAAAGCCAGTTTGCGTTACCTAGAACGTGTCTACAATTGACTAATCGTCATTACAGGCATCTATAATGAATGCAACTCAAAGGTGATTAAAAAAAGCCTAAATGGTGTGTGGACGCAACGAACTGTGTTTATTGATAACCAGATGACAGCAAGATAATCCATCAAAAAAATTAATAAAATTATCAAACTATTTGGAGGAAACTGCTCCTCGGGTGAAGAAAATGATAAATTCCTATTAAAATAGCAGCGCTAATGCGTAGTTCACTATATTGGACACACGGTGGTGGTAAATCCACTCCAGAGAATCAGTTTGGGCTACGTGACGTCACGACTAGCAAACATGATGGTTTCACACTTGGAATGTACTCAAACAACGTGAAAATTAAAACACAAAAAGGTGACATTTAGTATGTAAGACGTTTGGGATGTTGTCGGGGACCGTTTATGCGAAGAAAAACAAAGAGAATGTGCACTCAAATTCAGTTTCAAAATGTACACGACCGAAGAGGCGACATGGAGAAAGCACGATTGCAATTACAGCTGACATGCACTGCGGGGACATTTAGTGCTGCTCCCATATGTTGTGAATAAAATACGGTATATATAATGGACATAAAAAGTCACCAAGAGTGCCTATTTAATGCTCTTTCCCGTGTGTGGTGCGGATAGAAATTCTACTGTATAGAAAGCTGCTTTGTAATATAGTTTTTAAGTGACTTTCAAATATGCACAGAAAAATGGGGTGCCCAAAATAACCAAATGCAATGTGGAGCACATGATGAAGGAGGATGGGGCACGGGAGGATTAAAACTCAGATAATGTATGCACTGACTGTGAGGGGGGGAAACTATCTCTGTTGGTGTCCTGATAAATAATTGGACAATCCCACACGGGTGATATAACATCATTGATGCAATTTTTACCAAACAACCATCCACTTGGTGTCAGTTTTTGTTTAAAAAACATGTCACAAGGAGAGTAGTAGATATTTATAGTGTGTGTCAGAAACAGCTAAACTGTCATAGCCAGAATAAAGTGAATTGCAGGAGGAGCAAAGAAACCATTGTCAACATGGTGTACAAAATTGGAGTGCAGGTGAACTTGAGTACATTATACAACTTTTTGTATATACTGGCTGAAGTTTATTCAACTGAAGGTGGTGGGTGGGTAGCCTTTCTAACTATATATTTAGCATTGACCGTGCTGCTTTTTTTGGTTAGCAACAACATTGAAATGGGCATAGCATCTATTTGCCCAATGTTAAAAAGTATGTTTGACGTGGAGGACAGTGAAGTGCGAGGGAGCCTTGAATCCTGTAAAGGGAAAAAAAGGACCGCTGGTGTTTTTTTTTTCCTGAACAAGTAAGCAAATGCACAAGCTTTCTGTAGCGGAAGACATTTAAGACAGTGACATGGGCGATAATTACGATGAAATAAGTATTCAAATGAACAGCAGGTCAGATGTCAGTGCAAATGCATTTCATCAAAATTACACTAGTTTCGAGCTAGCTTGAATTTCATCCACGATAGCTACATTATTCAGCTAGACAAGAAAAAGAAGCGCACACTAACTATATAGCGCTATTTATTCAAGAGCGACTTCAAATCACTCCCGCCCCCCTTTTTCATTGAAAGTCTGGATTTTATTCAAGTCAGGACATGCAGGAGCTCCCCAAAATACTGGCAGACACCCCATTTATAACGATTTCAATCCACAATGCTAACGAGAAGCGCGCTCTGGGAAGAAAAAAAAAAGTACCAGTGGTGCCTTGAGACGCCATCTAAATTTATTCCGTGATCACTCAATGCTCAAAACACGCGCATCTTCAAAAAAAAAACACCCTGGTCAATTGAAATGAGTGGAAATGCCATTAATCCGTTCCAACCTCCACCTCAAAACACATTTTTTTTGTCGTTAACAAGAAAAAATAGGACTATTTAATATTGTGGTTTGTTAAAAATATATATAACTGTAACTACAGTAAAGAATTTAGTTTTGAATCATTTGGCTGGCCAATATGGCTGCTCCTTCTGGTGTTCCCACCTTGGCCACCGGAGGCATTACAGTACAATACAGCTATGAAAAATGTATCATTGAGGGACAAAAAATGATGTCATTATTCAGGGAGTAACACACACCTTTGCCTATTATTATAGTTAAAAGTTGCAATCATGCAAATAGCGTTTTTAGGCAGACTTATAAAACAGTAATGTACGAGTATAAGGTTTTTTTGGCTAGATTTTATGGTAAAATCCAACCAGGGGTTGCACGAGACACCTTGAAGCCTCATTTCCGATGAAATTGTTCAATCGTGGCAAAAACGCAGTTTATCCCAAAGTCGATCGATTGGTTTCTTGGCAACCTCCTATGTCGGCTCACTCGTATCTCAAGGCACCACAGTACGTTTGAAATTATAATTAGGCATGAGCATTTGAGTACATATACTTGTTTGTGGAGGGTTGGGGGAGCTATTAACTCATTCACCGCCATTCTTGAATGTATTCACGAATTGAAAATACGACGGGGAGCGCCAGTTTCGAATTTGTTCGGGTTTGTTTTTTTTTTTTTTCTTGCGAGGGGGTGCCGATAAAGCACTGATTAGACCTCCGGTAATGTTTTTTTCCCATTCCACGAAGAGGTAACATTTGACTTTTGTACAGCTGCCCCCATTTCAAGCTCAGATAACTCCAGACCCATATAACTTAGGAATTAACTTTTTTTTCTGGTGAAAAAAAAAAAAAGGTTTTCTTACGCTGCATTGAATGTTTATGTAGTCCTAAAACTCAATACTTTGTGGGTCCTGGATTTGGAGTGAAAATGACAAAAACCCTGGCACTGGAGTGGACACATTTTTTGCACATTGGCGGTGAATGAGTTAAACAGAAGATAACAAAAATAAATCTGAATATTTTATGTTATTTTGGGTGATTGCATCGATGTCGATCAATTTCCCATCACATCGGCCGGTGTTCAGGCAGAAACATGACTCGTTGACCAGTATGCCCATTCCTAATTAAAACATCATTATTTCCTCGGTTTTCCAGGTGCTGGATTAAAAAGAAACAAAAAAAAATGAAATAAAAGACACATTTGAAGCTAAATGAGCGTTTCCAAGGCCTCGGTCACTCGAATGATAGGCTGCAGCAGTGAGCATCATTTACAACAAAAAAAGAAGGGGGTGAGGGTGGGTGGAGGCAGTCAGTCACACGTTTATATTTACAAGTTTAGGGAGGGATAGTCGGGAAGAGAAAAATTTGTAATGCGAGAAAGACAAAGGGGTTATTTACATCAGGAAAGTCGAGGAAATCATTTCCAAACAACGTTGTAGGACAGTGGACACTTTCAAGCGTTCAGAGAGGAAAAGCAACTTCGGAAGTAGTCGTGTTTTGATGGTTTGGAATCTAATAACCCCGCCCCCTCCAGCCCCGCTGTGTAGTAAGTGAGACCTGTCATGAAATGTATGTAGAGTACAGACGCTCCTCAACTTAGGAACATTCGAGTTATGAAGAACAATACATCCGAACATTTTAGCGGGTAATGTATGTCAAAAAATGTTTGGATAGAGATGCTAAAAGTTAGCTATTGTATTGCGCAATTTTTTTCCCGCCGAGGTCGCTTGCGATTGGCTGCCTAGAGTATGTGGGTAGGGAGGAATTCCCGCTTCCCAGTTTTTATTCGAGTATAACGCGCACCCCTAATTCTCAATTAAAAATGTGTTTGACTTTTTCTCGGCTCGGACCAAGCATTGAGATAAAAATCATTTATTGACAATGCAAACACTGAATGGCAATGTAAACACTGAATGTTAACTCTGGATATTGGTAATTGTGCAAATCAGCAATGCTTAAAGGACAACCAACGTCTCCGGACAAGTTGTGTCCATAATTTGTAAAATGGCTTCAAATGACTTCTACTGAGTGTATTTTACAAAAAATTCCACCGCATATAGCAATATTTTACGTTTTAAGACTTGCGCTGAATATTCAGGAAGTCTTGTTTTTGAGTTGGTGACGAGTCCGTACGTGACGTCACAAAAGGAACGCCCCTGACCGAAAAAAGACACATTGTAGCAGTCCTTCCATCACGTCAATGTATTTTGCTGTACTTGTTTGGTCTGAAAACCTTGTGTTGCACCAAAAAGCCGCCAGAAGAGGGCGACCAAGCTCCATGGAAGGAATTTATCAGCCCGTGGAAACGGGCTGATTAATTCCTCACAGGAGGTTGGACGCCATTTTCTTCCTCTTTTTGGGTGATACATCCCCCCCCCCCCCAATGTTGCCTGAAAATGGCACGGAATAAATTCTTTAATCGATTGCAAACATGTATGCTTTCCTCTTCAGAACTATTTGAATCATATTCATAACTGGATGTGTAAGAAGAAAGCATATTCTCCGAATCTGAAGCCATTGTTTTGATTCTCCAGCAATGCAAGACGTCTTGGCGTGACGTCACAAACTGGGGGCGGGACTTTCTGAAAAAGCCCAATTCGCAGCTTAATTTTTTGCAGATTTTGGACACTTTCAGTCATTTTTATTGGTGTTTTGCATTTGAATAAAAAGATCATACTGCGTGTTTTGAGTATTTTAGATGCTACAAAACGTTTTTCCTGATGTCAGTCAGGAAACAAAAAAAGTGACGTCGGTTGTCCGTTAACTCATGTTTCAGTGTGGGCGAGGCGAGGAAAGGAAATGAAGAAATGATAATTTACAATTAAAAAAAAAAGGAATGCGTGTGATCCGGGTCTTTCCGAGAATCGAAACTGATGGGCAAGAATAGCCATGGAAATGCTGCCCACTCCTGGAAGGGATAAAGCATTAAATATGTATGATCATTTTTTTCCCAGGCCTCGTTTATAACGCACACCCAAACTGAGTTTTTTTAGGTAGAAAATTTTGTGCGTTATAATAATAATAATAATAATAATAATAATAATAATACATTTCATTTATAAGCACCTTTCAAAACTCTCAAGGTCACTTTATAGTCACAGGATAAGTTTTTTTTTTTCTTTGGGTGAGCAGCGGCAGCCACACGCGCCAGCGTTCACTCAACCCGGAATAACTCAAATATATAGCTAGCTAGCGAGATAGCTAATAGATAGCTAGCGAGCTAGCCAGTTCGCTAATAGATAGCTAGCTAGATATATTTTGAATGATGTGAAACTAAAAATTAAAAATGATATATTGAAACTTTTTAGCATCAGCAATGTTGTTATCCTCAAATAAATACGATAATTCAGTAACTACGTGCCAGCAGCTTCAGTAATGGCTTCCTGAAGACCTAAGGATATACGTCGTCGTACTACAGTCGGTGTGAATTTATTTTCCGTCCGTTAGAGCGTCTGTGTTTTATACTTCCCCATTCAGTGTTTGACTTGAAAATACATTCCATACAAAATGAAGCAATTTACGAACAAATTCACCTGACGAACGACCGGCCGGGATGTACAGTAAAGTCTCGTTATATCGATATTCTCGGGAGTCGGAAAAAATATCGATATAACCGGACTATCGATATATCCCAGTGGTGTCAAAGTCATTTTTTGCCGAGGGCCACATTGTAGTTATGGTTTCCTCTCGAGGGCCGTTATGAATTTGGGGAAGCCATTAGAATGTTAATCCCCTCCACATATTACGTATAGAGCGCAAAAATAAATTAATGAATAACTAGTTTTCAAATCTGAAGTCAAGAATAATGACTGTTTACATCCAAAAATCTGACATTTTGGTTAGGATTTTAGCACACATCATGGAATTTCACAAGATTGATTTGCTTTCGCGGGCCGAATAAAATGATGTGGCGGGCCGGATTTGGCCCCCGGGCCTTGACTTTGACACCTGTGATATATCCGATCGTGCGGCATGTAAATTTTCTCCTTGCGTTCATAGAAATAGTATCGTAATAAGCAGTACTATCGATATAACGAGACTTTACTGTATTTCGTTTGTAAGTTGGGGAGCGTCTGTGTAACGAATGAAAAAAAGGATGTGTAGCTTTGATGCTAATTCGAGCTCCATGCTCCTGGTGTGCGTTGCCAAAGCGAAGGAGATAATCTTATACGAGACGTTTTCACTAAGCATTTTTGGGGGGAATATTTAATTTGTCTATGTACACACACAAAAAACGAGAACGTTTCAAAGTAAGGAAATAAACCTCGGCTCATACCAGCAAGGCAAACACACACTGCGGTGGGTTTAGGCTAGCGTCGCGGCTCGCGGAGGAGCCCCCCCTTCTCTCATCTGGGCAGGCCACTTCAGAAACGCGGCGGTTGGAAGGGTCTCTTCTGCCCGTGGAAGGGGCCACCCGCGAAGGGTGGGGCGGGACGCTTGTTGCCGCGGAACCTCCCGCCGCCCGGCTCGATAAATCGGCCTCGCTGGGGGGGTCTGTGCGGGTTGGGGACGGCTAGCAGGGGGGGCCTTTGAGTAGGAAGCGCCAGGAGGGGCACTGGACTAGGGGGGTGGTTGCGGGGTTGCCCGCTTGGATTAGCCGGGGCGGCTTGCCCGGGAGGCGCGGCGGATTGCGGGGGTGCTCGTGCGGGCGCGCCTTCGACGGCGGGGGAGGTTGCTGTCGAAGGAGACGTGGGCTGCAAATTCGGGGTTTCCTTCACCCGGCCGAGGAGAGGTGGCGGGGCACCGGGTGCGCCCGGGCGGTGGATCGGGGGGGTGTGGTGGGTGGCAAAAGGCTCTTTGACCGTGCCCGGGCGAGGCAGTTTGGGAGGCTCGCCCAATAATGACAGTAAAGGGCGGGGTGAGGACCTGCTGCCCCTCGGACCCCCTCGCTCCACACCCGCCAGCGGACCGGCTTGCATGCGGAGTCCGCCCACCATCACCCCCGGGGGGGATGCGGGAGGCGGGGGAGGTCGCGGTAAGGCGGGCGCCGTGCCAAAGAAATGGGCCGAGGGCAGAGGCTGGGGGAGGAGGTGAGAAGGGGGAGGAGTCTGCAGACCGTCGCCACGGTAAAGCATTTGGAAGGCAATTTGCGGCGGGGGCGGAACGGGGAGAGGGATCGGGGGAGGAGCAGGCGGGTGGGTGAGGAGATGGGCCGGCGGGGGCATGTCGCCGCTTCCTCCCTGGCGGGGGACGGCGTGGGGGGAGGCCGAACGGGCTTCCATGTACTCTTCCTCTTCGTACCACATGGAGGCGCCTGAGCGGGCGCCGGCCCCTCCCCCTCGCCGAGAGTCTCGTCCAATCACGCGGATGCTCTCCACCGTCTTGATTCGCTCCCCCGCGGTGGGCTGGTTGGAATAACCCACCGTCTCGATGGGCGCCCCCTCGGTACAGAGGGAGACGAGGGTCTCGATGCGATGGTAGCCCCCGTTGTCCTTTCCGGGTGACTTGTCGCCTGTTTTTCCAATGGCGCCTCCGTCTTGGGAACCCGCGCTCGCTTTTCGGGAACCGGCCGACAACCGGCGATCCCCCTTCGCCCTGGCGTTGCCCCCCGCCGTGGCGGCCCGGTTGTGTTGAGCATCTTTCTTCGCCTTGGCGAGCTCCTTATTGGGCGCCGAGGTCATCCTCGCAATCTTCGCTTCCTCGCTCCGTTTCGCAGCGCCGTACCGCGAGGACGCAAAATCGCCGTCATCGTTACCCCCCGACGACGTCATCACGGCGTCCCAGGGTTCGCTGCGATACGCCGTGGGTGAAAGGTTGTTGCTGCCCGAAGGCCCCGACGACTCGGGCGCGCTCCCGGGGGCGTCCATGATCTCGTCTTGGGTTGGGGTCCCGCCGCTCTCGTCGCGTACCGGCGTCCCGTCCACGCCGTCGGGACTGGTGTCGCCGCCTAAAGCCATGGTGAAACCGGGATTGCCTTGCAAGAAACTGTTGATTTTGGATTCCAGGCTGGGAGGGGAGACCGCGGGGGGAAGGCGAGGGGGTTGGGGCGGGGACAGCTGACGGGGTTTCTCCCACACTCTGTTCCTGCTTGGGGTTTCTCGCTTGGCGCTGTTTAACACGGTGGGTTTAAGTTTGGGAGTTTTGGCTGCCGTTGATGACGACGTGGCCGCTATTTCTGGGGAAGCTCGAGTGGCCTGAGCGGAGTTGGTGACAGTGTGCAGGAGAGACGACAATGCTGGCAAATAAATGAGATGACAGATTAATCAAAAACTAATCACAATTCAATCTTTAAGATTCTTCTTTATACATTTAAAGCTATCCATTCAACTTGCCCCCCCCCTGCCCGTCTCAGCACGATGGGGGACAGAGTTTTCAGCTGCTCTGCCCCCAAATTCTGGAACTCACTTCCTCCCAACATTCGGAACACCGATTCTCTTCTCACCTTCAAGTCCCATCTCAAAACCCACCTATTTAAAATTGCATTTTATGTGTAGCTCTCTCTCTTGTTTCTATTTATAATTGTATTTTATTTATTGCATTTGTGATTGTATTTTATTTATTATAGTACCTATGCTTGTCTGTGACTGTAAAGTGTCCTTGAGAGCTTTGAATGGCGCTTAAAGGACAACCAACGGCCAAGTTGTGTCCATAATTTGTAAAATGGCTTCAAATGACTTCGTCTGAGCGTATTTTACAAAGATTCCACCGCATATAGCTATATTTTATGTTTTAAGACTCACGCTGAATATTCCGGAAGTCTTGTTTTTGAGTTGGTGACGAGTCCTCACGTGACGTCACTGAAGGAACGCCCCTGACCGAAAAAATTACACATTGTAGCAGTCCTTCCATCACGGAAATGCGTTTTGCTGTACTTTGGTCTGAAAACGTCATGTAGGACCAAAAAGAGGCAGAAGAGGGCGACAAAGCTCCATGTAAGGAATTAATCAGCCTGTGGAAACGGGCTGATTAATTCCTTACGGCTTTGTCGCCATGTTCTGCCTTTTTTTGGGTGCGACATTTCCCACCCCTGATGCCTCAAAATGACATGGAATAAATTCTTTAATCGATTCCAAACATGTATGCTTTCTTCTTCAGAACTATTTGAATCATATTCATAACTGGATGAGTAACAAGAAAGCATATTCTCCAAATCTAAAGCCATTGTTTTGATTCTCGAGCAAGGCAAGCACCACGAACATGGGGCAGGGACCTTCTGAAACTGGCCACTTCCGGTTTCAAATTGAAGTACTTTTTAGACACTTTAACTCATTTTATTGGTGTTTTGCATTTGACTAAAAAATATCATACTGCGTGTTTTGGGTATTTTAGATGCTTTAAAACGTTTTTCTGATGTCAGTTAGGGAACAAAAAAAGTGACGTCGGTTGTAAAATGACATTTATTATGATTACTAGTATTATTATTATTATTATTATTATTATTATTATTATTATCATCTATTATTATTACTGATTATTACTGTTGTTATTATTATTAAAACAAGGCAATCTCTTAATTTTAACAAAAAGTCCAAATTTTGGCTACCTTACCTGGTGTCTTTTTTTTGGACAGGGCGCTTAGTATGCCTTTGGGTGTGATGTCAACTCGTGACAAAATACTAGCAAGAGCAGGGTTGGTCGGGGTGGTTTTTGAGGCCGCCGACTGGGCCGAAGGGGTGCTGGCTGTTCCTGGGGATGGTCGGGCAGAGGGGCTCCCTGCTCGGGGGCAAATGAAAGAAAGTCAATTTCAAATCATTCGCTGCCGTTCCCGAATTGATTCGGGAATTGAAAAGTGTGACGTGGAGCGTCATTCGCGAATTTGTTCAGGTTTCGGTTTTTCTTGCGGGGGGGGGGTGCTGATAAAGCGCTGGTCAGACCTCTGGCAATGTTTTTGCCTTTCACAGGGGGCAGCATTTTCCTTTTGTCCATGTCAGCGCTTTGTTACTCTCAGCTCATTAAAGCGGTATAAACCAATATGTATTGTATTTTGTACAGCCGCCCCCTGTTCAAGCTCAGATAAGTCCCGACTCATATTACTTAGGAATTAACGACCTCTGGCAGTGTTTTTGTTTTCCATGAGGGGGCAGCATTTGCTTTTTGTCCATGTTAGTGTGTTTTTACAGCTTCAGCTGTTGTTAAAGTGCTATATAAATCAATGTGTGTAATGTATTTTGTACAGTCGCCCCTCTTCAAGCTCAGATTACTCCAGACCCATATAACTTAAGAATTAACTACCTCTGGCAGTTTTTTTCCCTTCCACCAGGGAGCAGCATTTTCCTTTTGTCCATGTTAGCGCTTTGTTGCAGCTTCATCTGTTGTTAAAGCGCAATATCTTTCTTTCCTTTCCTCTTCCTTTCATAACTTTGCTGCTGTGTTACTTCCGGGTAGAGTGAACGCTGGCGCGAATGGCTGCCGCTTAAGAATTACCTCTTTTTTTTGTCTGATGAAAGAAGAGTCTAAGGTTTCTTACGCTGAATCGAATGTTTATGTAGTCCTAAAACTCAACATTCTGTGGGTATGTGCAATTTGAGTGAAAATGACAAAAACCCTGGCACTGGAGTGGTCACATTTTTGCACATTGTCTGGCAGTGAATGAGTTAAAATATGGGAGGAAGATAAAGTGACGTGGGCAAAAGGGAGAACAAGAAAGTCGTCAGTGAGATAAAAAAAAGAGGATTTCAAAACCGTGTGCCATTTACACAACCGTAAATTTGCTATACTCATTCGTACCTGTGAATCAACGACTAATTAAACTAACCCTAACTAATCAAGCTATCTAGATATCTGGCTATCTAGCAGGCTACCTAGCTAGCTATCCATTTGTTAGCTATTAGCTGGCTATCTAGCTAGTTATCCATTAGCTGTCTGGTTGGCTCACTAGCTATGTAGCTAACTAGCTATTATCTATATAGCGCATCTGGCTATCTATTAGCTAGCTGGCTAGCTTTCTATCTATTTGAGTTGTTTCCGGGTTGAGTGAATGCTGCCGCGTGCGGTTGCCGCTGCTCACCCACAGAAAAACTGATCTTGTGACTGGAAAGTGACCTTGAGAGTTTTGAATGGGGCTTCGAAATGAAATGTATTTTTATTATTCATCATAAATATAGAAAATTTGTTTTTAAAAGCTTGCTGTGGAAGCAATTTCGGGCACTGAAACTTCAGATGTGTTAAAACAAAGTGCGTAAATGTTGGCGATGTCCCCACAAGGCCACATTAGCACCGTATGTGTGTGTGTGTGTGTGTGTGTGTGTGTGTGTGTGTGTGTGTGTGTGTGTGTGTGTGTGTGTGTCAAAGAGACATACACTAACATAAACACACCTGTGTTCTTCATGGCGGCCGTGAGCGAACTGAGGATGGAGCTGATCTTTCCCAGGTCCACCTTGGCCATGTTGACTCCCAGCGGAGTGGAAGGCAATTGAGACGCAGAAGTGGGTGTGGCTTGGGTTACCGTAGAAACAGCATTAGCCTTCGAACCTTTGCGAGGTGTGGTTGGAGTTTTGGAATCCGCATCCACGTCAATGGGGGAGATCTCGCCCATCTTGTCGCCTGCTTGTGAGAAGTCAAGGCAAGAAATGCGTTTTCAGCGACGGGGTTCCTGTACGGTCAGGTCAGAGGTCGAGGACGACGGTATCAGGCTAACCGAAAGTTAAAGAACTGCTATCGTCTTCGTCCGACATGTCCAGGTCCTCCCTGCTGTCGCTCGGCAGGTCGCCTTCATCCATGGCTTTGCCGTCCAGCTCCGGGTCCACCTGTGCTCTGGCGGCACCCGGACCCAGGAGGGGGGAGTCCGAGCCGGTTGGGGAGGGAGCGTCTTCGAATGGGGAAGGGATCGGCGAGTCCTCGGGACCGGGAAGAGACGACTTGAGGGAGTCCAGTTTTCTCTTCAGACTGGCCACGCGGTTCGCAAAAGTACTGTATGCCTGCGCATGTGGACGGAAAATAATTCTGTGGTTGTCAATCAATGTCCCAAAAGTAAATAAATCAATAAATAAGCCATCAATTGATCATATAAAAGTCATTTTTAAAAGGTGGTTATGATGATTAATTCATTCGCTGCCATTCCCAAATTTATTCGTTTAGGTTTTTCTTGCTGGGGGTGCCGTAAAGCTTGGGTCAGACCTCTGGCAATGTTTTTCCCTTCCACAAGGGGGCAGCATTTGCCTTTTGTCCATATTAGCGCTTTGTGACAGCTTTAGCTGTTGTTAAAGCGCTATATAAAGCCATAGTTATGTATTGTATTTTATACAGCTGCCTCCATTTCAAGCTCATATATCTATTAGCAAGCGAGCTAGCTTCCTATCTATTTGAGTTACTTCCAGGTTGAGTGAACGCTGGCGCGTGTGGCTGCCGCTGCTCACCCGCAGAAAAAAATATCCCGTGACTGTAAAGTGTCCTTGAGAGTTTTGAAAGGCGCTCATAAATGAAATTTCTATGTATTATTATTATTATTATTATTATTATTATTATTATTATTATTATTATTATTATTATTATTATAATAACTCCAGACCCATATAACTTAGGAATTAACTATTTTTTGCTGATGAAAGAAAATGATCCAACGTTTCTTACCCTGAATTTAATGTTTATGTAGTCCTAAAACTCAATATTCTGTAGGTCCTGCAATTTGAGTGAAAATGACAAAAACCCTGGCACGAGTGGACAGATTTTTGCACATCATCTAGCAGTGAATGAGTTAAAGTATCTAAACCACTCATTGTTTCTCAAAAAAATAGATTAATTCTTGTGATAATTGATTAGTAGACAATGGATTAATTGTGACACAGCTAATCGGGTATTGATCACATCTCAAGTCATCTTCCCCATTGAAATATATGGCTATACCATTAATCCGTTTCTTTCTGGGATAGGTCAGATCGAAATTTGACAGCAGTCTGTTTTTAACTCATTCACAGCCAGACGGCATGCAAATATGTGTCTACCCCAGTGCCAGGGTTTTTGTCATTTTCACTCAAATTGCAGGACCCACAGGATATTGAGTTTTAGGGCTACATAAACATGCAATACAGCATAAGGCTTAAACCTTAGACTCTCTTCTTTCATCAGAAAAAAAAGTTTATATTTAATTCCTAAGTTATATGGGTCTGGAGTTATCCGAGCTTGAAATTGGGGTGGCTATTCAAACTACAATACATACATATTGATTTACATAGCGCTTTAACAACAGCTGAAGCTGTAACAAAGTGCTATCATGGGAAAAAAAGGCAAATTTGGTCCCTCGTGGGAGTGAAAATCATTGCTAGAGGTCTGACTACGCGTTTTATTGGCACGTAAGCATGAAAAACCCAAACCCAAAATTCGGGAATGGCGCTCCGCATCATGCTTTTCAATTCCCGAATAAATTCCGGAATGGCAGTGAATAAATCAAGGACACCCGAAAATTGTCGAAAGAACCATAAAATGTCAGTTTCGTGTTGCCGGTTCGATTTTGGGGAATTGGATTCATAAAGGAATTCCGTAGAGGCCCGATTGATGGGGGCCATCACTACATGATTGATTGATTAGAATTTCTTTTGGTTATTCTTTAGCCCGGAGAACAAACACTCACATTCGCCACAATCTTGACCTCCTTGTACTGCATCTGATAAAAGATGTCTGCGTTCCCCAAAGCCTCCAGCAAGGAAGGCCCCGTCTTCAACTCGTCCTCTAGAAAACCTACAAACTCCTGCAGCTTGTGACAACCGTGCTCAAAGTCCTGGGCGAACTTGTTCCCTCCAGCCTTGTCTGAAAACCATTTCCAACCCACAGCATGCTCAAATAACATACAAAATTCAACTCGAGCGAATGCGGCGGGATCAATTCAAACCTTTCAGCCTCTTCAGCGCTTCTGCGCTGCAAATGTCCAGTCCGAGATCCTCGATCTGGTTCTCCCGAAATTCCTCTTCCGAAATTGCCTGCTTGTATCCTAACAGCTGGTCAATGAGCAAGTTGGGCTAGAAGACACAGACCGTCAAGCGCAACATTTGGCGACCAGTCGGTGCAGGCAACGAATGCATGAGCGTCTGCGCGAGACTTACGGCAAACTCTTCAACGATCTTGGACTTGATGGCAGCTTTGGACTTGGCTGGAACAAAGCCCGGAGAAACATACCCTTAAAATGTCCCTTATACTGACGCTCCCCAACTTACGAACAAGATATGTTCCGAATGGTCGTTCATAAGTTGAATTTGTTTGTAATAATACATTTCTTTTCTAAACACTTTTCAAAACTCTCAAGGTCACTTTTCAAAACTCTCAAGGTCACTTTCCAAAACTCTCAAGGTCACTTTACAGTCACAGGTTGCTTCAGTGCTATATTTTGCATGGAATGTATGTTTAAGGCTTATATGTTTCAAGGACAACCGACGCCTACGGACAAGTTGTGTGCATAATTTGTAAAATCACTTCAAATGACTTCTACTTAGTGTATTTTACAAAGATTCCACGGCATATAGCTATATTTTACGTTTGAAGACTTGCGCTGAATATTCAGGAAGTCGAGTTGATGACGATGCCTAGACATGACGTTACATCTGGAATGCTCCTGACCGAGAAAGCGACACACAATGTACTTTTTTTCGTCTGAAAACTTTGTTGATCCGTGTTGATGGCGAAATTAGAAGGAAAACACATAACGCGATGGTGAATCGTTGTGTCTTGCACCAAGACCTATTTGATTCGAGTTGACACAAATTCCCAGCAGACAAATCAGCCCATTTACAACGGAACTTGGGCGTAATCTTGTGCATTTTCTGGGACGCTACATTGGAGTTCTGATGGCTCGAATTGATACGCAAGTACTTCTTTAATCGATTGCAAACATGTATGCTTTCCTCTTCAGAACTATTTGAAACATATTCATAACTGGATGAGTAACAAGAAAGCATCTTCTCCGAATCTGAAGCCATTGTTTTGATTCTAGAGCAAGGCAAGACGTCACGAACAAGGGGGCGGGACTTTCTGAAAATCCCCAATTCGCAACTCAATCTTTTGCAGTTTTAGCACACTTTAAGTCATTTTTATTGGTGTTTTGCATTTGACGAACAAAATCAGCCTGCGTGCTTTGGGTATTTTAGATGCCATAAAACGTTTTTTTCTGATGTCAGTTAGGAAACAAAAAATGGTGTCGGTTGTCCTTTACAATGTCAACACATGATATGAACTGATTATAGGCAGGGTACAAATTTGAAAGCAGTCTGTTTTTAACTCATTCACTGCCAGACGACGTGCAAAAATGTTCCCACTCCAGTGCCAAGGTTTTTGTCACATTTTTGCACATCCTTTGACAGTGAATGAGTTAATGGTTTAGGATTTTAGGGTCGTCCAATGTCCACTTTTAGAACGTTGCACTTTTAGGAATTGCATGACGGGCCCAATGAATGTCTCTCTGTGTCTTTGTGTTGTCATGTTATTTAGTTTTTTTTGTTCTTTTGACTTCAAGACGGCGCCGCGAGAGTGGCTGCCTTTCCAGCAGCTCCTATGTTTTGCTTTTCTACTTTCATTTCTTTCATAATTTTGCTGCTGTGAAATGTAAATTTCTCCACTGCGAGACTAATAAAGGCAAATCCAATCCAATCCAATCCAACCACCCGCCCCCCTTCCCCAAAGTTTGACATACCAGTCACGGGTGGCGTCTCTCTTCCTTTCTCCTTCTCCTTCACCTTTTCTTTCTCCTTCTGCTTCTCTCGATCTTTTCCCTTCTTGTTCAGGTTGGCTTTCAACTGGCTGATGAGTTCCTCAGGGTACACGCTGCGCTCCTCCCAGATTGACAAGATCCTTTCCACGGACTTGCGCACCTTTGAGTCTCTGAGGACGAGACACAGGGACACTCACGCGGCACTTCCAACGTCAAACATTTGGAGCAAAATTAGGAGGAACGCAAGGATGGGAATATTGTCGCTCACTTGATGAGAAGGGTGGCGTTGGGGAGAACGTCGGCAAAGGCGGAACGGAACACAATGGCGTTCTTTCGTTTGCAGTTCTGAATGACGTCATTGGCAAGGTAGAAGAGATTCAACCGATGATTGTTGTCAGCTGAAAGTGGAAACACAAACACACAAACATAAAAAAGGAGTCCTCACAAATAAACAGAGGACTTTCGGGTAGAAACATCGTGCCGACTACCCCCCTCCCCGGCTGTCATCGAATCCACCCTGTGTTCTTCCATTACCGTTTGGTTCGGGGCCGCTACAAAATGGACAAAATCCGACTTCAACGCACAGTTGGGACAACGGAAAAAAATCATCGGCACCGCCCTACTCACTCTAGAGGACTTCTTGCACACTGCAAGAATCCAAACGAGGGCGCGGAAAATCCTACTGGATCCTCCGCACCCTGCCCACCTCCAGCGACTCCCCTCAGGCAGGCGCTACCGATCCATGCGCACCAAATCCAGCAGACATTTAAACAGCTTCTTCCCCCGTCGCCATTAACTCCGGAATATAAGGTGCACCCCAATGAATGGTGTATTTACAAACGTTTTCCATATGTAAGGCGCAGCGGCCTATAAGGCGCACCTTCAATGAATGAAAAACATTTTCAAAATATAATATATCAATAGATACGTTTGACCAAATAGCACACCGCATTATAAAGCGCTAAAGTAGAGGCGAGGGTGACGTACGACTTCTTCTAAGGGGGAAATTGAGTCAGTGGCTGAAGACAGTAGTTGCAAGACCAGTTGTGCCTTAAAGGACAACCGACACCATTTTATTTTTTTGTTTCCTAACTGACATCAGAAAACGTTTTATAGCATCTGAAATACCCAAAACACGTAGGCTGATATTTTTAGTCAAATGCAAAACAACAATAAAAATGGCTGCCGCAAAATGAGCTTGGAACTGGGCAGATTCAGAAAGTCCTGCCACCTTGTTCGTGACGTCACTATTGGTCACACACTGCGTTGCTCCAGAATCAAAACAATGGCTTCAGAGAGTTCAGATTCGGAGAAGATTCTTTCTTGTTACTAATCCAGTTATGAATATGATTCAAATAGTTCTGAAGAGGAAAGCATAAATGTTTGCAATCGATTAAAGAAGTTCTTCAGTATCAATTCAAGCCGCCCAGAAAATGCACGAGATGGCGCACAAACTCCATTGGAAATGGGCTGATTTGTCCGCTGGGAATTTGTGTAAACTTACACCTGTAAGCGCGTTACCGCAATTGGCTGTGACACACAACGATTCACCATCGCGTTATTTATGTAGTTTTCCTTCTAATTTCGCGATCAATACGGCGTTTTCAGGCAGAAAAAAGTACCCAAAACGCATTGTGTGTCACTTTCTCGGTCACGGGCGTTCCCTCTGTGACGTCACTTAGGGGATTGTCATCAACTCGAAAACAAGATTTCCTGAATATTCAGCGAGAGTCTTAAAAGATAAAAATATAGCTACATGCGGTGGAATCTTTGTAAAATGCACTCAGTAGAAGTCATTTGAAGTGATTTTCCAAATTATGGACAACTTGTCCAGAGGTGTCTGTTGTCCTTTAATATTACTTCACATATAAGGTGCACCTTGCGTCTAAGGCGCAGGGTCATCTAACTGAAGAAAATGAAGGTTTTTGGGTGTGCCTCATACACGGGAAATTAAGGTAGTCATACTTCAGTTTTCAAATACAGTAAAGTCTCGTTATATCGATATTCAAGGGAGTCCGAAAAAATATCGATATAACCGGGACTATCGATATATCCGACCCTGTTTGCATGTAATTTTCTCCGTGCGTGCATAGAAATAGTATCGTTATAACCGGGACTATCGATATATCCGATATCGATATAACGAGACTTTACTGTAATTCTATTCTTGAGTTTATCAGATTTAGACCAGACCTGTTGTGGTTCAAAGTTACTTCACAGATAAGGTGCACCTTGCGTACAAGGCGCGGGGTCATCCTTTGAAGAAAATCAAGGCTTTTAGGTGCACCTTATACACCGGAAAATACAGTAGGTATACTTCAGTTTTCGAACAATTCTATTCTTGATCAAATCAGATTTAGACTGAAAAAAATACGGTTTTTACGTCTCTAGCTGACATGGGGAATGGTGTGACGGAAATTCTTTCGTAAGGGACTGACTTACGAACAGTTTTGAAACCAACAGCGATTAATGCTAAGGGCCTACCAAAATTGGTATCCGTTTGTGGAACCCGAAGCCAGCAAAAAACATGTCATATTTTGGCTGCAAACGATTGAGAAAAAGCCTTTTATCGACAGCGATTACACGCAACGACAATCTCAGTCCTTCTGATAGCAGTTTTTTCAGCATTCATCATGACAGCATTTCCGCAACACAAGTGTGACGTAAACAAATATACACGATACAAAGCAAAAAAAAGGACAACATTCTGATTACAACAGCAACGCAAAACAAAATCAGCAGCTTGACCACTTCCTGCATATAGCTGCGGCGTACGCTACTCAGCTGATGATCGCAACTAACCAACCGCGTAAGCATCACGCATGGAAACACACGGGAAAAATGACGTACATCATATCTTTTGATTTCAAAAACAAATAAGCGCCCGATAACGCTTGTGCATTAGTCTTACATATTGAATTTATTAAACAATGCAATCAGAACCTCTTAACTCATTCACTGCCATTCCTGAATTTATTTGGGAATGTAAAATATGACGTGGAGTGCCATTCCCGAATTTGTTCGGGTTTTGTTGCTTGGGTGCCGATAAAGCGCTGGTCAGACATCTATCAATGTTTTTATTTCCTACCACGCGGGGGTGGCATTTGCCTTTTGTACAGCCGACTCCATTTGAAGCTCAGATAACTCCAGACCCATATAACTTAAGAATTAACTATTTTAGGGAAAGAAAGGTCAGATCAATGAGGCGTAAATATTGGACATATTAAGTAAAATCACTCATCTTCACTCATTCACTGCCATTTCCGAATTTAATTAAAAAGCACAACGTGGAGCGCCATTCCCGAATGCGTTGGGTGGCGATAAAGTGCTGGTCAGACCTATGGCAATGTTTTTCCCTTCCACGAGGGGGCAGCATTTGCCTTTTGTCCATGTTAGCATTAAGTTGCAGCTTCAGCTGTTAAAGCGCGAGATAAATCAATATGTATGTATTACATTTTGTACAGGCGCCCTCATTTCAAGCTCAGATAACTCCTGACCCATATAACTTAGGAATTAACTTTTTTTTTGAGGAAAGAAGAGGGTCAAAAGTTTCTTACGCTACATTGAATGTTTATGTAGTCCTAAAAGAAGAGAGTCTAAGGTTTAATCCTTATGCTGTATTGCATGTTTAGGTAGCCCTAAAACTCAATATTCTGTGGGTCCTGGAATTTGAGTGAAAAAATGACAAAAACCCTTGCACTGGAGTGGACACATTTTTGCACATCGTCTGGCAGTGAATGAGTTAAAGTGTGAGTGACCGCTGCACAACTCTGCAATGTATTTATTTATTTTGGGGGGGTTTGCAAATCGCCATTTTTGAATTATTAGGCCAGAGGATGCAACCTCATGTTCTTATTTATTTCTTTGTTTATAATAACTAGCCCACACCTACCCCAAAAATTGAGGGTTTTTTTTTATTTCAGGGCAGATTGAAAAGGACCAATGCTTTTATTTTACACGTGTGTCACACACACACACGAGACAACCTTGGTGGCTCAAACACTCTCATACAAACACACAAACACAAGCATCTACAGTAAAGTCTGGTTATATCGATATCGGTTATATCGATAGTACTGCTTATTACGATACTATTTCTATGAACGCAAGGAGAAAATTTACATGTCGCAGGATCGAATATATCGGTAGTCCGGTTATATCTATATTTTTTCCGACTCCCGAGAATATCGATATAACGAGACTTTACTGTATATATTTTTTTATACGTTGCAAGTTGGAAAATCAAATTAAAACCCACACAACTCATCTCAATGTGCGGTAATCAGAAAACCTCACTGAATGCTTGCTTGCACAGCTGCGTTCACGTTGTATTCTCAGAACCCCAGCGGCCAAATCAGTCATGTCCAGTCAAATCACATCCTATGCAGCTACTACAAAAACACATTTTATGAAATCACGATGATACTGCCAACAGAAGTACAGTAAAGTCTCGTTATATCGATATTCAAGGGAGTCCGAAAAAATATCGATATAACCGGGACTATCGATATATCCGACCCTGTTTGCATGTAATTTTCTCCATGCGTGCATAGAAATAGTATCGATATAACCGGGACTATCGATATATCCGATATCGATATAACGAGACTTTACTGTAATATGAAAATCATCAATACGCATACAACCACACAAGCAAGCAGCGGTCAAAGCAAACAAAGTCCTTTAAATGTCTTTTCTAAAATCTGACCACTAAACCCACATTCGCCTGAAAATTGACAAGACCATTTGGAAGCACCGGGAGCATTAAATAAAAAAAAAAAAAGTTACATCACGTGACAAATCGGCCTAACCGCTTACATCGAGCCTTCACTGTGGCTGTAGAAGCAAAAATTGGATAGCGAGCTATCTGTTAGCTATCTGTCTAGCTATCTGTCTAGCTATGTATTAGCTAGCTAGCTTTCTATCTATTCGAGTTACTACCGGGTTGAGTGAACGCCGGCGCGTGTGGCTGCCGCTGCTCACCCACAGAAAAACTAATCATGTGACTGTAAAGTGACCTTGAGAGGATTGAAAGGTGCTTATAAATCAAATGTACTATTATTATAAAAATCCAAACACTATTTCCAGTTCAGTTTTACGGCTACCCGCGGACCACCAGGGGGCAGCGCTCATCACCCAGAATAAGCTTTTCCATACTTGCTTTGTCAATAGTGACCCTTGAGTGACCGGCGGCA
Source organism: Hippocampus bargibanti (assembly GCF_051943395.1). Classification (NCBI taxonomy): domain Eukaryota; kingdom Metazoa; phylum Chordata; class Actinopteri; order Syngnathiformes; family Syngnathidae; genus Hippocampus; species Hippocampus bargibanti. The sequence goes on along the minus strand of NC_142739.1, from coordinate 26,280,844 downwards.
TGTTTGAATAATGTTAATAATAATACATTTCATTTATAAGCGCCTTTCAAAACTCTCAAGGTCACTTTACAGTCACACGATAAGAACTCAGCTTCACTCGCTCAAAAAAAAAACAGCTAAAGGCAGATCAGAAAATGAAATCATGTAACTAAGCATTTCAATCAGAGTTGCTGCTATTACTGCGCAAGGCGCGCTCCATCAATCAGGCACGTGTAGAAAAGCCAAACATACAACAGAACATGACAGGCAAAACTATCAAGTCTTCAACCGTTGACTGCACAGCAAGACCACATTTGATATTTGAACAGAGAGACAAAGCTAACAAGCCCAAAAGTGAAAAAATGTAAACAGTTTTTATGCATCTGAACGGCGGCGGCCATTTTGCCACTCACTGAAAATGACATCACAGTTGCTCGGGGGTCAGTTTGCGAAAGGTCACATGCCCATACGTAACAAACATTTAGGGTACCGTATTTTCTGGTGTATAAGGCCTTGATTTTCTTCAAAAGATAACGCTGCGCCTTATACGTGGGTGCGTCTTATATGTGAAGTAATATTGAGCCAAAACAGGTCTCGCTAATACTGTCAGCTGCTATGACGCCATTTCCACCTGTAGAAGAAGTCGTGCGTAACAGCCTCTACTGTAGCGCCTTATAATGTGGTGTGCTTTATATTTGGAAAACATTCATATATTTACATTATATTTATATTTTATATTTGGAAAACTTTTGTCATTCATTGAAGGTGCGCCTGATGCTACCATGCGCCTTATACATGGAAAACGTTTGAAAATACACCATTTATTCGGGGTGCGCCTTATACATGGGAAAATACGGTATTTAAAAAAAATAATAATAGTAATCATAATAATAATACATTTCATTTCTAAGCACCTTTCAAAACTCTCATGGTCACTTTGCAGTCACAGGATAAGTTTTTCTGTGGGTGAGCAGCGGTAGCCACACGCGCCAGCGTTCACCCAACCCGGAAGTACCTCAAATAGATAGAAAGCTAGCTAATATATAGTTAATAGCTAGCCAGCCAGATAGCTAGCCAAATAGATAGCTAATAGCTAGCCAGATAGCTAATATATAGCCAGCTATGTGGCAATTACTCGGGTAATCTATGAAATAACCCATTCCATTTTTTTTTTCGGGTCAACCTTAGTATGCACGACCTCAACTCCCATTGGCCAACCAAAACAGTTCAATCAACTCGAACGTCAGACGAGCCAAGACTGTATCCAACGTACTTCTCCTATGAATCGTCTTGCCTCGATTGCTTCAAGACGTGATCAAACCGATTCCACACAACTTAATCAATTCATCGATTGAATTCAGGCATGCCAAAGTGATGCTGCATGAGGTCAATTGTACATTGTTCTCCGCTATCAACCTTTATTGAGATGACTAATCTCACAATTATTTATAAACGGCTTTGTCAGCCATTTTACTTGCAGGGGCTTTAACCAAAGCTACGACAGAAGTCATGTAATGTTTATATAACAACGGGGCCATAACAACGACGCACAAGGCGAACAAGAATGATATTCTCATGAAGCTGCAGGGAACTTTACTGTTGTACAACCATGCCATGACAACCAGCCATTTACAACTTTTGTTGTTTTTAATCGTCGTCAAGACTTATGTGATCAATTCACAATAAAAATCATTACCAGGAGTTACATAAGCGTCAGTTTTTTACGTTTGTTTTTTTTTTTTTAACAATTGTAACTAAGTGACATCCACGTCAATTGTAATTCATTGCAAGTAGCTGATTAAAAAATAATAATATTGCATGGAAACCCAGAACTGTGACTATCCTTTGAGGTACGTGAAAGAAAATGTTAAGGTAAATTAACAATTGGGGAGAAAAATATCACTCACTTAGCGGTAAGAAAATATACACAGGGTGACCTTTCGAGGCTTTGATCGCATACACGGATCACGCACATTTGCAGCATGAGTGAGCGGCTGGTAAATCCTGGAGCATTCTATTGTCTTTATTATTATAAATGTGCACATACCTAAAACAATTTGTAAGTTCATAAAAGCAGCTGCTTGTTGGTGTTCTGTGATTAGTCACATCGAACTATTGGTGACTATCAATTGCTATTCATGTAAAGGCCTTTGTTGTTATTTTTGTATTGGGTGCCCCCTGCTCGTCTCAGCACGATGGGGGACAGAGCTTTCGGCCGCTCTGCCCCCAAACCCAGGAACTCACTTTCTCCTTGAAATAAAATGTATTATCATTATTGTCACTATAAAAAAATCTGCAGAAAGTATGTGTAAAACCACAGATCTCACCCAACAAGTAGTGTTGTCGTTTTTTGTATTGAGTAAAAAAATTGCAGAAAATATTGGCAAAACCACAGATCTCAACCAACAAGTACATTTATCCACTTCGATATTAATAAATGCTAACCAAATCCAAGTACATGGAGCTCAATCGGTGAAAAGCAGCACATAACAGGTGCAACATCAAATTAACCCTATGGTTAATTTACGACTGCCAATCCAAATTCGGAAGACCGAACAGTCATAAAAGATTTCAGTTAAGACATTAAAATGTCATACAAGACGTAACTAGCAGACACTCATGCAGAGGTGAGGGGGTTAACGAAACACGGGCCATTCCAGGTCAAGAAATAAACATTTGTACCTGGAGGCCCGAATGTAGGCAAATGCAAATGGATTGTCGCTTGATCACAAATAGCGGGGCTAAAATGTATTTATTCTTCACTGGGATAAGTTAACGCAAAGTTCCACACGAATGAATAGCTTCGCCATTTCGCGTCGTATCGGGGTCACAAACGTATTCGAATTAGCTTTAGCATATGTTAGCTATTAGCTTAGCGAGCCAGAGCTACTCACATTTCTTTAGCCACTTCATCCAGTAGTGCACGACGAGGCCGCTCTGCTTCTTGTTCTCGATGCACCAACCGGAGACACTCTGGATGGACTCCATGGTGTTGGATATTCCTTGAAAGCGTCGGTCTAGAGAAGCTTCTAACGCGGCGTTGGAGCTGCGGGCTCCGTGGCCGCTCGCAGCTCCAGAACCGGCGGCCATCTTTGCAGGTCTCGCTTACTAGAGCTGAAGAAGAAAGTGACTTGGCTGGATTTGTATTGCTCCTATATAATTGGTTGCTGGGATCCTTTTCCCTAAATTTAATTGGTTGTTGGACATGCGCCACTACGTTATGATAGGCTGCTGTATCCTGCTCCAAGGTATGAATGGAAGTGGGTGGAGTTTTTACATATACTGCTTGAACCTAAGTACATGTAATTTAATATTTGATTGACAAACTTTATGATTTTTATGTTTGAAATTCTTTTGCCGTCTCAACGGCAGGTTACCGTTTCCGCATGGATACAGGGCGTGTCCAACTAAAATTCGGGGACGAATCATATTGCAGCGTTACGAGCCCATCACCCAATCATACACTTCTGATGACAATCCCCGCGAAAACCGTTCTCGTCATGTCGATATGACGATGTACAGTATTGTACACAGATGAAATCTGATCTTCGTTTAGCAAACACGACAGGCCACATTTTCAACTTTTTCACTTCCACTATTCCTTTATTTTAGTTCTGAAAAAATATATTTAAAGGCACAGTGCCTATTATGGATTATTTAAATCCTGTTGACTGAACCATAGCCCAAATATTATTTTTCCATTAGTATACACAATGAGAATTTTTACTTGTTGCGTTGCTGTAAAGAAAATCTTGAGCATGCAGCAGTTTTTTTACTTACAGCAATTTCCAGACTATAAACAGCGACTTTTGTCACAAGCTTTCAACCGTGCGGGTTGTGATGCGGCCATTTTGTGTATTTTTATAACGGCCGCCATAGGGCGCTCAAGTACTATAGGTATGAGTGAGACATGGTGAATATATATGCCGAGGAAGACGCAAATTCATGTAACTACGGTAACTACGCGTGTCAGTCGTGTATTTAAATGACCCTCCGAGTTGAATCGTAGGCTTGGATAACCAGCGGCGAGAAATCGTTTACCAAAACTGGCCGAATGCAAAGAGCAACTTTTGCTAACGTATTTATTCCGTGTCCCAGTGACTTGCTATGTTTTGTACCCATACCTGTTAGTGAGTGCTAACGTGTTGCTGCCTTGTCTCACTTGTACCGGCACGTATTTTTAACAGCCCTTTTCGGGCTGTGTTACTACCGTAATGTATGTTGTATTGCTGCCGCGTAACAGGCACCGTTTTGAAAGAAAAATTCAGGTATATTATTAAAACTTATAAGAAAAAAATATTTTCTGTGTCCCGTCTTTCTTTTTAAACATGCGGTTTCTAGTCGGGTGCGGTTTATGTATGTACAAAATGGTTTGTCCTTTAAAAATGTACTGGGTGAGGCTGGTTTTTGTCATTTTCAATCACAGAATATAGAGTTTTAGGACTACATAAACATTCAATACGGCGTAAGAAACCTTAGTCTTTCTTTTTTCACCAGGAAAAAAAAAGTTAATTCCTAAATTAGATGGTTCTGGAGTTATCTGAGCTTAAAATGGGGGTGGCTGTCCAAAATACAATACATACATATTGATTTATATAGCCCTTAAACAATAGCTGAAGTTGTAACAAAGCGCGAACAAAAGGCAAATGCTGCTCCCTTGTGGAAAAAAAACAGTACCAGAGGTCTGACCAGCGCTTTATCAGCACCCAAGCAAGAAAAAAACAACACCCGAACTACGTCATATTTTCAATTCCAGAATAAATTCATGATTGGCACAGAATGAGTGAAACAGGAAGCATCGTGAACAATTAATTCCCCCCCCCAAAAAAAATATAAAAAAAAAATATATATATATATTGAGTTTTTTTTTTTGTTCTCAAATGAAGCGAACTGTCAAACAATCACCTCACCTCCGTTAGCTGAATGTTAGCATACAATGGGAATCCCTTCAGCCAAAAGGGCATGTTTTAACATCTATCGGGCAGTTTTGTTGCCCTTGAAATGTTTAAAGGACATCCATGATTATTATCTATTAGCTACCTATTAGCTAGCTAGCTATCCATTAGCTATCTGGGTATCCAGATAGCTAGCTATTAGCTATCTACCTAGCCCTATATTAGCTAGATAGCTAGCTTTCTATCTATTTGAGTTATTCCAGGTTGAGTAAACGCTAGTGCGTGTGGCGGCCGCTGCTCACCCACAGAAAAACTTTTATGAATTTTGACTTTATCCTGTGACTGTAAAGTGACCTTGAGAGTTTTGAAAGGCGCTTATAAATGAAATGTATTGGTCTTTCTTCTTTCTATAATTAGTATTAGTATTATTAGTAGTATTATTAGTATTAGTAGTATTAGTGTTAATATTATTATTAATATTAATATTATATTACTATTAATATTATAATTATTATTATTATAATAATTATTACTATTATTATTACTATTATTATTATTATAATCAGATGCGCTCTGTAGTCCGGAAATTACGGTATTAGTCTTGATGAGAATTCACCATTCTTTGAAGGGATAGACTTTTATTGACAATTTAACTCGATACACTCCGGTGGTCTATCGCAAAAGAAAAGTGTGGTTTCGTGATTTATATCACAGTATAATCTCAAAGAATAACCTACAAAAAAAAAAACGGCATACATACCACAACGCAATCACACACACGCACGTGTAATCTGCCATATGTTCCACAAAAGGCTTGATTGATCGTCGTTTTTCGAGTATTCAACATGTCACTTTGTGTGTCCTGCAAGAAATATCCATAAAAGCTTCTTCTATTGTCCCAAGTCCACGTCGATCGGTCAGTAGATCAAGATGTTAAATCCCAGGGAAGGAGGTATTGTTTTGAGGTGGTAAACTGAAGCATTAGCGTTAAGGTCTTCACTCGTCGGGACCGTCCAGCACACTCTTACTAAGAGCCAGATCCCAGTAATGTTCTGTGCCGTGTTTTTTGAAGTGTTCCCTGGCCATGTTTTCCGTAGGGCACTGTTTGAACTTGATATCCCCAAAAGAGCGTTCTTTTGCTGTGCCCTGGATGAAGATTCAATGTCCGACTGTCACAAAGCAGCACTAAAATCTCAATTGAGTTGCATCTGGAGACGAGGTTGCGATACTCACCTCCCAAATCAACCAGCATTTGTTGTTCCTCCTCGTGTCGTCGTCGCCATCCGGATCTGTACGTAAAATCAGAAACGTGAGCAGCCGGAAATATCGTCACGAACGAGATGACGCAGTGTCTCACCGTCTCGTTTGGAGTTGTGTTCCTGCCATTTGATTCTGTGCATCATCAGCTTCTTGAACTTCTTTTGAGATTTGGGACCTGCGATGGGAAAGAGTCCGTCAAAATCTGAACCAACTCCATAAACGCCTTTACTCTCCAAATTGCTATCTGTCCTCACGCCATTTTTTAAAAACAGATTAATGACCGATTTAAAGTGCAGACAAAATCTGAGGAATAAATCTAGGAATCCTCCTGAAACCTAAATTATCGGAGCTATTTACTTAGTTGTTTACTTACCTACTTATTTACTTACCTAATCATTTACATACTTATTTACTTATTTACTTACTTACCTATTTACATATGTATTTATTTACTTATTTATTCCCTTACTTATTTATTGACTTACCTATTTATTTACTTACCTATGTATTTACTCACTTACTTATTTTGTTATGTATTTATTTACTTACCTACTTATTTATTTAGTTACCTGTTTTCTTATGTATTTATTTACTTAGCTATTTATTTACATAGCTATTTATTTACTTATTTTCTTATGTATTTATTTACATACTGATTTATTTACTTCTTTACTTACTAAATTATTTACTTACTTATTTCCTTAATTACGTATGTGCCTTTTTATTTACTTATTTTCTTATGTGTTTATTAAGTTCTTTACTTACTTCTTTATTTACTTGTTTTCTTATGTATTTATTTACTTAGCTATTTATTTACATAGCTATTTATTTACTTAGCTACTTATTTATTTGCTTATTTATGTACAGTAAAGTCTCGTTATATCGATATTCAAGGGAGTCCGAAAAAATATCGATATAACCGGGACTATCGATATATCCGACCCTGTTTGCATGTAATTTTCTCAGTGCGTGCATAGAAATAGTATCGATATAACCGGGACTATCGATATATCCGATATCGATATAACGAGACTTTACTGTACTTATTTTCTCATGTATTTATTTACATTCTTTATTTACTAAATTATTTACTTACATATTTCCTTAATTACGTATGTGCCTTTTTAGTTACTTATTTTCTCGTGTTTATTTACTTATTTACTTTCTTTTTTGTTTTTTGTTCTTTTTTTGTTTTCTTATGTATTTATTTACTTCGCTATTTATTTACTTACCTACTTATTTATTTACTTATTTCCTCATGTATTTATTTACATACTGATTTGTTTACTTCTTTATTTACTAAATTATTTACTTACTTATTTCCTTAATTACGTGTGTGCCTTTTTATTTACTTATTTTCTTATGTGTTTATTTACTTACTTCTTTATTTACTACTTAATTTATTTCATAATTTACTTACGTCTTAATTTACGTCTTTATTTGTTTACTTTACTTCTTCATTTACTAACGTATTTAGTAGCGTAGTTATTCACTCACTTATTTACTCACTCACTCATTTACTTATGTACCTATGTATAGGTGATCTAAAAAGATGCGTACCCATAAAAAAAATAATTGTGGCTTTGATTAAAAGGCTATTTATTTCAAATTACAACCACACTTTATTCAGTTAATGGAAGACCATTCACCACAGATTCAGCTATTTCTGTCAATTTTTAGTCAATTTATGGCGTTCCCAAGATATGTTCCAAATGTCCACCATTTCGTTGCAAGCAAACCTGTGTGATTGACAAAGTTGTCAATCACTTTTACTCTTTCGGGAGAAAACATTACTGCAGTGAGGGACCAGTAGGATGCATCTTTTTGGTATGCGCTTGGGACCAACCTGTCCTTATTTGTTTGTGTTTATTTATTGATTGATTTATTTAGTCAAAGACCTAATTGTTTGCTTTTGTTGATTTTTGTTATTTTCTCACCTCCTTCCACCACCACCAAGTTGACATCTTTATGGAGAACGACAGTGCCAGTCAAATAGAGCTGATTTGCATTGGCTTCCACTTTGAACTTCTTCGCTGGATTTTGCAAATTCCGGATCCTGCGCGGCAAGAGAAGATGGCGTTTTCGGAGTTGCGGAAGATCCGATTCCCTCGTACGCTATGCGTTGGGGACCAACCTGTACACCGTGATGTGAACTCCGTTGCTGAGATCTTCTTTCAGCTTCTTCACCTTCTTTTCTTTACGCTGCTCAGCCGTGAGCTTCCGCGCCGCGTTGGCCTCCTCGTGGGCTCTGCGCAAAAGGTCAACGTACACGTCAAACGATGGGGGGGGAGGGGCATTAGATGAAACCATGAGCGGCGTGATGGACGACCGACTGACTTTTGTCTTTTGGCCATCTGCGCTCTGACGTGGGCTTCCACTTTAGTGGGATCTTGAACCGCTTCGGTTCCCAATACTCTCATCAGGTTGGAGATGCGAACTGCAAAAAAAAAAAAAATAATAAACACGGCGCGCGTTAGCCGTGTGGACTGGTTGTTGATTTTGGCAGCCGCGTTTCTGACCTTTGGGTTCCGGTGGAGGCATCAATCCGAGACGAACCTTTTCCTGTACTTCTTTTTGTCCTTCCCTTCGAGTTTGTCGCCGTAGCTTTTTCTGTTCTTTCTTGGTCAAGTACACGCCCAGCGTGACCGGCTTGTCCTTGTCAACTGGCGGCGCGCAAAAAAAAGCACACGCACGTACACAAACACTGTAACCGGTTTAGTCCTTGAGGATTAGAACAGCGAGGCTACGTAAATCAAAAATAAAAGAGGAGAGTCACTTACCAGGTGGGCTGATTTGAGCAGGATGTTCCACTAAATTGGTCACCCCGAAAAGCACCACTTCATCAAGTTTCGTTTCTGGCTTTCTTTAAGGTGTACCAAAAAATAAAAGGGAGAGGTTGAGGGGAGAACATTAACTCATTGCCAGACAATATGCAAAAATGTGTCCACTCCAGTGCCAGGGTTTTTGTCATTTTCACTCAAATTGCAGAACCCACAGAATATTGAGTTGTGGGACTATGTATGTCAAAATCAGCTTTACTGTCAAATATGCGAAACATTCAATACAGCCTTTTAAACCTTTGACTTTCTACTTTCATCAAAAAAAAGTTAATTCCTAAGTTATATGGTTCTGGAGTTATCTGAGTTTGAAATTGGGGCGGCTGTACAAAATACTATACAATACATATTGATTTATATAGTGCTTTAAAAACAGTTGAAGCTCTAAGAAAGGGCTAACATGGACAAAAGGCAAATGCTGCCCCCTTGTGGACGGGAAAAACATTGCCAGAGGTCTGACCAGCGCTTTATTGGCACCCCGCAGGAAAAATCTGTGTGTGTGTGTGTTTGAATACATCACTTTTGTCATCAGCACTCACATCTCAATGTTGGTGGGCAAGATGAAGGAATCCCACCATTCGATGTTGGGCACGTCGCTGTCTCCGATGTCCTTCCTAGGCGCAATCAGAGCCAACTTGGTGGACGCGTGGATCCCGGTCTTCTTGGCAGCTTGGGAAATCTCGTTCTGTAGCCTTTCCAACTGGGCCTGCCGGAACAAATCAATTGTTATTTTGAAAAAAAAAAAAAAAAAAAAACAGAGTCTAGAAGGGCTTCGCAAAGTGGCGTGAACTCTGACCTTTGTTCTAATTCTCTGAGCGATCTTCTCAAACCGACCCTGCTCGTGGAACTTGAAGGTTTTGCGCGTCCGCTGTGGCGCCACGATCGTTACGCGATTGTCAAAATAGGACGTGGATTCTAATTCGTCGCCGGGCTTTTCTTTGAGTTGCTGACGGAACTGCTCCCGCTTCACCGCCCGAATGTTGGCTGGACACAAAAGGGAAAGAAAGGTCCCATCAATAAATACGTGTTTAACAAAATTGAGAGAGTAAAATCCAGGTAACTCATTCTCTGCCATTCCCAAATTTATTCGGGGATTGAAAAGCATGACGTGGAACGCCATTGCCGAATTTGTTTGGGTTTTGTTTTTTCTTGCGGGGGTGCCGATAAAGCGCTGGTCAGACATGTCAGTGTTTTTCCCTCCCACGAGGGGTCAGCCTTGCTCTTTTTGTCCATGTTAGTGCTTTGATACAGCTTCAGCTGTTGTTGAAGCGCTATATAAATCAATATGTATTGTATTTTGTACTGCCGCCCCCATTTTCACTGCAGATAACTCCAGACCCATATAACTTAGGAATTAACTCTTTTTTTTTCCAGAAGAAAGAAGAGTCAAAGATTTCTTACACTGACTTGAATGTTTATGTTGCCTTAAAACTCAATATTCTGTGGAGCCTGCAATTTGAGTGAAAATGACAAAAACCCTGGCACTGGAGTGGACACATTTTTTGGACATCATGTGGCAGTGAATGAGTTACCGTATTTTCCAGTGCATATGGCACAGCGGAGTATAAGGCGCGCACCCACAATGAATTGTGTATTTTCTTTTTTTTTTTTTCTATATAAAGGCGCACCGGATGATAATGAAATGAATGAATGAAAAAAGTTTTCCAAATTTAATATCTAAAATATATATAATTTTTCCAAATACAAGGCACACCACATTATAAGGCGCTACATTAGAGGCTGAGGTTACGCACTACTTCAGGGGTGGCCAACCAGTCAGAGATGAGGAGCCATTTTAAAAAGTATGTTACTGCAAAGAGCCACACACACACGCACGCGCACGACCATTGCACGCACAACGTCGTGCACGTCCATTCGCATGCACGACGAGCACAACAGCTCCCGAACATAAATGAAACCTAAAAACACAAACACACAAATGTTTTTACCCCCAATTTCCTCCTCCCACCATTCGCAGGCCACTTGGGACCAATCTGCTGGCCCTTGGTCGATTGCGATCGACTTAGTATTTACCACTGAGCACCGATTTCTGCGCGCGAGTGCTGATCCAGTCATCTGATTGGCTGCCCTCAATGACAATCAAGTAGCGGGATTGATAATAGGCTGATGCGGTTCAGAAACGTTTAAATGCAAGCGCATTAAAGCAGCCGAAGAGCACATAGAAGGCGACGGGTCATCTTTTGAAGAAAATGAAGGCTTTTCGGTGCGCATTATACACTGGAAAATACGGTAATTTCTAAATCTGGGAGTCCTTGTAAGGGGGCTTTTAAATGGAGTTACCTTTGAGCGTTGGCATACGATGCGTCAACTCGATCTCTTTCCCGGTGGCATCCACCGTCCTGCCCTTGTCATCCAGGATAAGTGGCGTCGGTTTATTAACTTCCTTCACTTCCACTCTCCTGGAGAGGCGCACAGAAGAAAAAAAATAAACTTCGAGCTAACGGGCATCCAAAACAATTTTTTCCGCCGCTTTATCCCAGACTCACGGTGGGGCGATTCCCATGGCGTGAAGGTTAGCCAGAGCCATAAAATTATGAGGGATGGAGTTCCCCAACATCCCCAGGATGTTGGGTTTCACCGTCATTTGGGACTGCAGGCGCGCCTGCTCCTCGGCCACTTTGCGAGCCTTCTCGATGGCGTCGTTCATGAAGCTTGCGGCCTGCGAGGGCATAATTGAGCCGCCACCCATGCCGGCTTGGCCCAGGAGACGCGACATGGGAGATTCCATTTGTGTCTGCTAGATTGAGAGCAGCCAAATGTTAACGGTTTTCACTCGGAATGATCAGTTTTCAGACCTGTAAATACCTGAGCAGGAGCTGGAATGTTCAGTTGCTTCCTTCGCTGTTCGATCTGCTTTGTGGCTTCTTCCATCATCTGTTTAATCTGTTTGACGGACCCAACCCAAAAAATGTAATCAATACTACGTGAGTCCTCCATCTCAAATCCTCTTTGCGGCGAAGATGTACCTGCATTTTACTGAGCATGCCCGGGCTCTCCGACGTCAATCCGAGATTGACCTCCGGCTCCTCCACCTCCTGAAAGCGAGGCACTCGTTTGCGTTTAGGCACCGTACCGCCGTCGGTAGCGGCGGCTGGCGCGACGACAACTTTCGCTCCGCCTGTGTCGCCGTCGTCACCAAACACGTCCTGAAAAACACCCCGAAACGTTTTCTGTCTGCTGGCGGACGAAGTCATTCATAACATTTGCATTTATATGGTCCTTGTATACCTTCAGCTCTCGCTTGCGGGTCTTTTCTCCATTTCCTTTGTTGCTTCGGGAACCACGGCTTTCTTCCAACGCTTCGAAAAGACGTTCGACAAAATTCCCAGCTGACTCGTCCAGGAAAGGGAGCAACTGGTCTAAAGAGGAATCGAGTGTGAATCCACAACTGAAACTGAACATGTTTTTCAACCACTACAGGGCCTTAATAAATCCGCTGCCCAAAAATGTACCTGTGGTTTTCCTTTTGTCCAGACCTTTCCCCACGCACTGCAAAGCCACGGTGACCACAGTGGGCTCCGTAAAGCCCAGCATCTTCTTCACGGTACGCTCCACCCATGGCCTTATCTCCTCCACCTCCTGTTTAAGAGACATCCTCTCGCCTGCAAACATTGTATTTAATTTAAACACATGATCAAGCTTCTGTTGTTGTTAGAATTCAAATTGTATTGTATTGTACACACAAAATCATATTAACAGCAGCGGTATTCAGTCGTACTTTTACCGCTCAACAAGCAACTTTATATACTAGCCAAATCGGTGGCTAATATGTGAAGAAAACAAGACGAATAAAAATGAGACGAGCTTGACTGAAAATGCTGTCCAGTCAATCAACCCGCGAAAAGTGGCTGGCTAAATGCTAACATTAGCAGTGTTAGCACACAATGGTCCACGGGAGGGAAATGAGCCGCTTAGTTACCTCACAATATCTTCTTTGATTCCTGGTCGGATATGAGGATAGCGGCGTGGTGAAAATAAAACGACTCGTGTAGGTTTTGAGACGTTTCTCACACCACGGAGCTCGAAGTTTTTGACACAACTTTTAGTCGGGTTGCCGCGGATGGAACCGTTCACACAACGTTGTTGTCTTGCAACCCGGAAGAGGAAGTAGTTCACTCTTCTTCTTCTACTACTGCTACTTTTTTTCTTCTTCGCGCGGTTACTTCAGGGTATATCGGAAGATGACGTTTGGTCGCCCTCTAGTAACATCCAAAACGAAATGACACTCCATTATTTATATCTTGCGGTCCATTCAACCACAAGCGTGTCTTGATTGTGATGAATGGACTGTAATGAAAGTGGATAAAGTTATTATAAATACAACATTTGTACGTAGTATTTGTACGTTGTTAACAAGAATATGTGTATTGAATATTCAAGGAGATAAACCGCCAATTTGTAAAATACACAGAATTATATAGTTATCCCTCGTTTCTCGCAGTTAATGGGACCAGGACCACCCGCGATAAATGAAAATCTGCGAAGTAGTTTTACAATAATAATAATAATAAGTGTCTGGAAATTTAAGTTGCTCATTTAAAAAGTAAACAAATATTGTGTTCGGTCAATGTTAGCGTGTGACTATATTGCCTTGGGGTTGGTGGTGGTGGTGGGGGGGGGGTGTAATCCCCCCACTGTTAAAAATTTGTCAACCGCTCTGTCATTCATCAACTGTGATTCGTCACTGTGGAGTGAAACAGTTTATCGATTGATCACAGCTGCGCACATGTGATTATCAGGTGACATGACTAGCCCCCACCCTCACGCCCCCCACACCCCAAACACACACATTTTTTGACTATCTTTACAGGAATTGGGTCAACCGAGTGGCATTGGAGTAGTCCTAGCACGAAAGCGCTTGTGTGCCGGGGGCCACCGTTCTGCCAGAGAGAAACCCACCCCCAACCCAGTTCCAACAACCCAACACTCCACCCACACTTCCGACCCCTCCCTCTCTCTCTCCCTCGTAACCAAACTCGAAACTCAATGCATCAATTAATAATTTGTATGTGTGTCAGGATAAATATTTCACTGTGTCATCAAACTAAAATCAAGTAAAACTACTCGACGGTTTAGTTACTGTCAGTCAAGTGTCACGTTTTGCAAGGGTGGCGATGGCGGTTGCGGATCCCAGAAAGCAGGCAGGAAGGAGCAGGGGGTTGTGTTTGACAAATTGTATTAAAATAAAGTCAGCAGGAACAAAATCTAAAATATCAAAATCATCTGAACAGAAAAAATACAAAGTATCAAAAGAAAACCAAGATTAAAAGTCCGCCAAGGTGAAACAAACACATGCACAGCATACAGCATACAATGACCCGACAACGAATTGTCGTGCCGGGATTCCTTTTAACTGTCACTGATTGTAACGACCAGCACCTGCGAGGCTGCAGGCGCAGTCGACAGTGCCACCCGTTGGTCGCCAAACAGATCATGTAGACGTTGATTATGCAGTCGATACATTTTGCTAGTTGTATCCTTGTTACACAGCATGTTTGTTGGTCGCTGGTTGTTGTTTGTAGTTTGTTAGATTTTTTTATTGACAAGAAATGTTTGTTTGTATCGATCCCTTGCCCATTGCAAGTGGTTTTTGCTTATCAGTGTTACTTTCATTACACAGCGGTACCTCGGCTTATGAACGCTTTAGCTAACGAACTTTTCGCCTTACCAATATTAAATTTGCGAGAATATAATCTTGGCATACGAACTGGTTTTCGGGAAACACACGGAGCACCATAATGGCTGGTTTTTCGGCGGAAGAATACCAAAACCACAAGGTCGAATAGTGGCTGGTGGACTAGTTTTCCACACCCACTTTCTTTTAGTGCACTCAGTGCAGACGTGGTTTGTTATCGAGTGGAGTACTTTTGCTTTTTTTGTGGGGACCGAAAAAGACCCCACCACAGGCTAGTGTTAAGCCGAAGAGGACACAAAAAAAAATTACGAGCAGAAGAAGATCATCGAAAAACACGAACGAGGTGTGCGTTTGTATGACCCAATACCAGTATGCTAAGTCGATCATTGCTACGTGTGGCTAAGGGTGTTTTTGAGTTGTCTAAGCAACGATCTCAGGCAATAGAAGAGGTTGAATAAGTTTTGTTGATTTCGATTAACGAAAAACAGCGGGTAGGGGACGGTGTGAGTGAGGGTATTATCGCAGAAAGCAAGGCAATTTCACTCGGATATCATCAAGAGGCAACTAAATCAACGACCATAACAAAGGTAAATAAAACAACTTTATTGTCCAGTACAGTTTATTTCTTTAATTACAAGACAATAGCAATTTTATTATACATAAAATAAGGTATATTTTGTGTAGTTTTAATGCTTATTTATTAGAAAATTATGATTTATGGCGAGCTGGAAACAGATTATTCTCATTCGTAATGGTTTCTTATGGGAAATAAATGCTTGGCAGACAAACTTTCCACCTTACACACACTTTCTGGTAACCAATTAAATTCGTAAACTGAGATATCACTGTACAGTAAAGTCTCGTTATATCGATATCGGATATATCGATAGTCCCGGTTATATCGATATTTTTTCGGACTCCCTTGAGTATCGATATAACGAGACTTTACTGTACTTTGTTGGGTTTGTGTCAGTGAATATTTTGTGGCCAAAACTTCTGATCTGTGTTTACACTTTTTGGAATTCTCATTCTTTGCCGACTTCATCTTGGACATTTCACATGGATAAGAAGAGCCAGACACATCGCTGTTTACTGTTTGAGAACAAGGAGGTAGGGGTGAGGGTGGAGGCGGGGGAGGGGTATTTTCCATTTATGACAATATTTTTTTTTTTTAATATCCCATTTATTGGAGAAGAGGTCTTTACTCTTTTTTTTTTGGTCATATATGAAATTGTGTCTGTATTGGCCGGGAGGAGGAATGAGTGTGTCCCTTTTTTTTTCAATTTTATTCTATTATTTTTTTGTGGTTTCACATTTATTTTCCCAATTACTTTTCTGGAGATGAATGTGAGCTTTGTATGGCTTTTAAATTGAGACTGTTGAGTTCTTTAGACAAATCCTTTCAACTCTCACCGAAACTAAATCAGACAAGATACGCTAACCCTTTTGTGACCCCCATCACCCCCAAACACTCTCTTCACCCCCCCCCCCCCAACAATCCCATTCCATTCTCCGCTTCAATTTCTTCGCCAGTCGGCCTATTACATAATGATAGCTGTTTACAGCCAAATGTGAATAGCACAATGCTTTATATACGGGACACCCACACACAAGGTTACACTCGCACAGACACACACTTGTTCCACGACACAACACACACTGGCACTCTCCCGTAAATACTGACAACAAAATAATTATTCCAACGATTTATTCTCCCTTCCACTTAAAGGACAACCAACGTCACTTTTTTGTTCCTTAACTGACATCAGAAAAACGTTGTATAGCATCTAAAATACCCAAAACACGCAGTATGATATTTTTAGTCAAATGCAAAACACCAATAAAAATGACTTAAAGTGTCCAAAATCTGCCAAAAATTGAGCTGCGAATTGGGCATTTTCAGAAAGTCCCGCCCCCAGTTCGTGACGTCACGCCAAGACGTCTTGCATTGCTGGAGAATCAAAACATTGGCTTCAGATTTGGAGAATATGCTTTCTTGTTCCACATCCAGTTATTAATATGATTAAAATAGTTCTGAAGAGGAAAGCATACATGTTTGCAATTGATTAAAGAAGTCCTTCCGTGTCATTTTGAGCCATCTGGACTGCAATGTAGCGTCCCAGAAAAGAGGCGACCAAGCTCCCTGTGAGGAATTAATCAACCCGTTTCCACAGGCTGATAAATTCCTTATATGGAGCTTGGTCGCCCTCTTCTGCCTCTTTTTGGTGCAACATGACGTTTTCAGACCAAACAAGCACAGCAAAATGCATTGACATGATGGAAGGACTGCTACAGGACTGCTTTTTTTTCGGTCAGGGGAGTTCCTTCAGTGACGTCACGTACGGACTCGTCACCAACTCAAAAACAAGACTTCCGTAATATTCAGCGCCGGTCTTAAAACGTAAAATATAGCAATATGCGGTGGAATCTTTGTAAAATACGCCCAGTAGAAGTCATAATCCCAATCCAGCCACTTGAAAATGTCATCATTAGCGGCGCATTAAACGCTTCATTTTGATGTCAAGAGCTTGATTACATAAGAAGGTAATTTATGGGAAGACGTTGGCAGCAGCCCTCTTCACCCTCACCCTACCCGAGAGGGGCATCTTTTTGTGTGGCTCGTTGCGTGCTCTGCTACATTTCATCACAATGACCCACTTTGCTGGAGGCACTAAATCATCCCCTCTCAGAGGGACCTCTGCTGCCATGACGTCCATACAAGGACCCCCACAGCCTCCTCCAGGGCCCAAACGTCCCAGCATGTGAATGTGCTCCCATTCCAAATTCACCTCTTTTTGGGGGGGTTCAAAGAGATATTCATTTGATATTGGGCATCAATTTTAAGGATGGGGGGGGGGGGTATTTTTTAAAACATTGTGCCTGGCGGTTTCTATTTATTGGAGGCATTTGTTTGAAATTAAACATCACTAAAATGTATGTATGTATTCGTTTATTTATGTATCTGCTTATTTATTTATGTATTCATTTATGTATCCACTTATTGATTTTTGCGTTTTTTTTACAGACATATATATTTATGTTTATTTATTTATTTATCATTGTGTTATTTACCTTTTTTGATATTTATTTATTTACTTTTTATTTATTTATTTATTTATTTATTTATTTATTCACTTATTTAGTTATTTATTTGTTCATTAATTTATCTGCTTATTTATTTATTTATTTATTCTGTTATTTATTCATTTATTTATTCATTTGTTTATTTATTTATTTATTCGCTTATGTATTTATTTATTCGGTTATGTATTTATTTATTTGATTATTTGTGCATTTATTTATTTGTTCATTTATTTATTTGTTCATTTATTTATGTATTTATGTATTCATTTATTTATTTATTCGGTTATTTATTTATTTGTTCATTTATTTATCTGCTTATTTATTTTTGTGTTTTTTACTTTATTTATTTATATTTGATTGTCTATTTTATATGTATTTATTAATTTATTAATTTGCTTAATTACCCGTGTAATTGTTTTTGTGTTCATTTTTAAATGTATTTAATCAATTAATTCTTTTATTCTGTTTGTTTTTTTTCTTTTTTATGTATTTATTTACATTTATGTATTTATGTATTTATTTATTTGTTCTTTGTTTATTTATTTATTCATTCGTTCATTTATTCACCTATTTGTTTTTTTGTTTATTTATTTATTCGCCTATGTATTTTTTTGTTATGTATTTATTTATTCTGTTATTTATTCATTTGTTCATTTATTTATTTGCTTATGTATTTATTTATTCAGTTATGTATTTATTTATTTGATTTTTGTTCATTTATTTATTTGTTCATTTATTTATTTGTTCATTTATTCAACTGTTGATTTATTTATTTATTGGGTTATTTATTTATTTGTTCATTTATTTATCTGCTTATTTATTTTTGTGTTTTGTTACTTATATAATTATTTATTTATATTTGATTGTCTATTTTATATTTATTTATTTATTAATTTATTAATTTGCTTAATTACCCGTGTAATTGTTTTTGTGTTCATTTTTAAATTTATTTAATCAATTAATTCATTTATTCTGTTTGTTTTTTTCTTTTTTATGTATTTATTTATTTATGTACTTATTTATTTGTTCTTTGTTTATTTATTTATTCATTCGTTCATTTATTCACGTATTTGTTTTTTTTGTTTATTTATTTATTCGCCTATGTATTTTTTGTTATTTATTTCTTTATGTTTATTTGTTTATTACACCGCTGTGACAGCTGAAAGTGGGCCAAGGCGTTTATTGAACCTGAGCTCCACGTTTAGACAAGAATCGTGGGCCAGGTGGATGACGCGGGGTGGGTTATAAGGTAAGGTTACGTGGTCCCTTGCCCTGCGCCGCTGCTGCGGCCCAATTACATACAGCTCGCCGACGTCACGAGACGGACACGTGCGCCCTTGAAAAATGTGAAATCCTCCGTCAATAATAAAAATAGATAGCTAATAGCTAGATAGCTATTTAGCTAATATATAGCCAGCTGGATACTACTACGACTCCTACTATTACTACTACGACTACTACTACTACTAATAATAATAATAATAATAATAGATAGCTAATGGCTAGATAGCTATTTAGCTAATATATAGCCAGCTGGATACTACTACGACTACTACTATTACTACTATGGCTACTACTACTACTACTACAACTACTACTAATAATAATAATAATAAAAATAGATAGCTCATGGCTAGATAGCTATTTAGCTAATATATAGCCAGCTGGATACTACTACGACTCCTACTATTACTACTACGACTACTACTATTACTACTATGGCTACTACTACTACGACTACTACTACTACTACTAATAATAATAATAAGAAGAAGAATAGATAGGTAATGGCTAGATAGCTATTTAGCTAATATGTAGCCAGCTGGATACTACTACGATACTACTACGACTACTACGACTCCTACTATTACTAC
>NC_142739.1:26246259-26258759 GCF_051943395.1 Hippocampus bargibanti | reverse complement strand
TGATAATTACAGTGAGACCTCAACTTACAAACTTTTCGTCTTACAAACGTCAAATTTATGAAAATTAAACCTTATAAGAAGCACTATTTTCATAATACACACCCACCACGGCTGGCGGAGTGATCTTCGGCGGAAGCACATGACCGAACAGCACCAACAGTCCTTATGGAAGGTGACTCTCCTTCCATAAGCCATCAACGACCATCAAAAAGGTAAATAAAACTTTATTTTACAGCACAGTTTATTTCTTTAATTACAGTCCTCATGCAATTCCCTTTGATCTTCGATCTCCAACGCCATTCCATCAAGCCATAAATGACCATCACAAATGTAAATAAAGTGACTTTATGATACAATGCAATGTATTTCTTTCATTACAATACAATAACACATTTATTATACATAGAATAAGGTACATTGTGTGTAGTTTTAAGGCTTATTTAGTTTGAAAAGTATATTTTATGGAAACCCGGGAACGGATTATTCCCATTTTAATGGTTTCCTATGGGAATTTTTTTTTGAGATACACACTTTTCACCTTACACACTCTGTCTGGGAAGCAATTAAGTTGGTAAGTTGAGGTCTCACTGTATTTACAATTTATTTTCGTTAGCTTTCATATTTATGTTTTACTTAATACAGATAGGTTCAGATTTCCCCCCTATAATACAGTAAAGTCTCGTTATATCGATATTCAAGGGAGTCCGAAAAAATATCGATATAACCGGGACTATCGATATATCCGACCCTGTTTGCATGTAATTTTCTCCGTGCGTGCATAGAAATAGTATCGATATAACCGGGACTATCGATATATCCGATATCGATATAACGAGACTTTACTGTATTTTAGTTCATTTTTTTTTATGTGAGCCGGGGATGCGGGGGAGGGGAGTCGGAGCGTAGCGGAATCAGAATAGGCAGTGTCGTTCTTTTTTTTTTTTTCCTCTCTATTTGACATTTTACTATTGGCTCATTTCATTTTCTTCAAATTTGTCAATTGTCATGAATGACTTTTGTTTTGTTACATTTTTTTGATTTTCTGTTTTATTTTTATCTATGGCCTTCATTCATTTTTCAGTTTTTGATTTTTTTTTTTCGACTGATTGCATTTTTTTGGTATTATTTTTCATTCCATTGTTTTGCTGTTGTCGTTTTAGGGCTTTAGACAGATGCTTAGCTAAAGTGCCCCACCCTCAAACCCCTCCGCCGTGCAAATTACCTCAACATTACACATAAAAGTGACGTATTTCAACACACACACACACACACACACACACACACACACACACACACACACACACACTACACACACACACACACGGAAGTGTGTTCTGCTTTGGCAGCTGGTCGGAGGCACCCCCTAGCCCCGCCCCTTCCACCAGATTACTGAGGTTATACTCACATGAGCTCGAAAATGTCCATCCTCTTAACGTGCACCCCCAATGCGTTGCATCTGCTTGCTGTCTGCCCCTTTGAAAAAAAACACGACAGGAGTTCTCATTTCTGCTTTTCGAAAAAAAAAGAAGTCATTTTATTCCCAAAGTCACCATTTTTGTGTGGTTATTGAAAAAAAAGGAGTAACCAGAGCTTTTTGGTGAACCAAATACAGTCAAACCTCGGTTTTCGAACGTCTCGGTTCTCATCCCATTCGGTTTTCAAGCAAAAATATCATGTTTTTTATGCCCAGGTATACAACCGAAATTTGGTTCTCAACCAAACTGAGTGCATCTGAATGCATCACTCGACTACCCTCAGCTTCCTTATACGTCACGTCTTCCTCATTGCGACCGACGCATTAATATTGTTGTTTTATTTTTGCGAAAATGCTGACATATTTGGTTAAGATCTCCTGAATAGTATGATTTTAAAGCAAGCAGAGGATGTTAGAAAAGTTAGTGTTTGCCCAAAGACAGCTGGGATAGGTGCCAACACGCACCGTGGCAGAAAGAAAATTGGTGAAAATAAGTTTGTTTTTATAGAATTTTACAATGACCTGCTCTATTATTACGTTTTTATCCGGTTAATGCGATGACATAGTTAAAAAGTTGTTTTCTAGACTTTGAACGGATTAAGAATGTTTACATTGATTTTAATGGAAAATGCTGTTTCGGTTTTTGAACAAATCGGTTTTCGAACAGGTTTCTGAAACGGATTATGGTCGAAAACAGAGGTATCACTGTACTGGAAAACCAACACGATTGAGTTGGGGTAGTAAAAGAGACGGACGGTGGTGGTCAAGTGTTAAAGGGAAGTAAGTAGAATATGTGAATAAGAAAGGCTACAAGATTCCCAAATATTTCCCAAGCAAAAAAAAAAGTGCAATCAATCGGTCACGCCTTGGCCGTAGAAAAAAGTGGAAATCAAACCCCCCCGCCCACCAATACAAAATTCTCAAACGTCTTGATGAGGAGTCGGCGTCCGATAGACGCAGAGGAGGCTCTTTAGACAGACTCGCTTGTGAATAAGGCTTGCAAGACGCCTCGCCAACATCAAATGGAGCAAATCAAATTCATTAAATAAATAAGGAGAAAATACACTTGAAATATAATTCAAATTACTGCAAAAAATAAATCGCGGATTATAATTCAACAAAAATTCAAGAAGTAACAAATTAATTTGCTCAAAAAAAGACAAAATAATTTCAAATATTGGACAAAATTGAACAACAAAGGGGAAAAATATGTCAAATATTGGACAAAAAAAATTAATAAAAATTGAGAAAAAACAAAATAATGTCAAATATTGGGTGAAAAAAAATGAACAAAACGGGGGGTAAATAAAACATTTTAAATGTTGGACAAAAAAACAAAATGGGGGAAAAACACAAAATAACTTCAGATATTGGACAACAAATAAACAAAAATGGGGGGAAAACAAAATAAGTTCAAATATTTGACAAAAAATGAAGAAAAAATGGGGGGACAGCAAAAAGAACAAGAAATAGGGGGAAAAATCAAATATTGGACCATAAAAATGAAAAAAAAATTGTGAAAAAACAAAATAATGTCAAATATAGGGCAAAAAAATGACCAAATATGGGGAGAAAACACAAAACAATTTCAAATATAGGACAAAAAATGAACAAAAAATGCGGAAAAAAAAACAAAAACATTTTAAATGTTGGACAAAAAACTGAACAAAAAAAAGCGGGGGGGTGAAAAAAATAATTTCAAATATTGGATAACAAAGAGCACAAAAAAATGGGAAAAAAACAAACTAATGTAAAATATTGTGCAAAAAAAATGACAAAAAATGTGGAAAAAAAGATCGTTTCAAATATTGGACAAAAAAATGACCAAAGAAAATTGCAAGAAAAAAAATCAAATATTGGACAAAAAAAGAAGAAAATGGCAGAGAAAAAAAAAATTTTAAATGTTGGACAAAAAAATGGGAAAAAACACAAAATAATTTCAAATATTGGACAAAAAAAATGAACAAAAAAAGGGGAAAAAAACAATTCATTTTAAATGTTGGACAAAAAACTGAACGAAAAAATGGGAGAAAAACAAAATAATTTCAAATATTGGATAACACAAAGAGCAAAAAAATGAGAAAAAAAACAAAATAATGTCAAATATTGGGCAAAAAAATGAACAAAAAAATGGGGGAAAATTATAATTTCAAATATTGGACAAAAAAGACCAAAAATGGGGGAAAAAAAACAAGATCATTTCAAATATTGGACAGAAAAAGAAGAAAAATGGGAGAGAAAAAAATAATTTTAAATGTTGGACAAAAAAAATGGACAAAAATGGTGGGAAAAAACAAACTAATTTCAAATATTGGATAACAAAAAGAAAAAAAAGGGAAAAAACAAAATAATGTAAAATATTGCGCAAAAACAATGAAAAAAAATGGCAAAAAAATAATAATTTCAAATATTGGACAAAAAAAAAATACCAAAAATGTGGAAAAAAAAAGAGCGTTTCAAATATTGGACAAAAAAAAAGACAAAAAAATTGCAAAAAAAATACTAATTTCAAAGATTGGACAAAAAAAGAAAAATGGGAGACACAGATTATTTTAAATGTTGGACAAAAAAATGAAAAAAAAAAACATGGGGAAAAAAAATAATTTCAGATATTGGACAAAAAAACAAAAATGGGGAAAAACAAAATACTTTCAAATATTGGCCAAAAAAATGAACAAGAAATCGGGGAAAAAAACAAATAATTTCAAATATTGGACAAAAAAATAACAAAAATGGGGGGGAAGTCAATGAAAAATAAAAATGTGTTTGATAAAATACACATTAAATCAAATTCAACCAAACACACCCCTAAGAAGTAATAGAAGGGAAATCATCCAATATAGAATAAAATTTAACAATAATTAGAACCATTTTTGAAAAAGAAAATTGAAAAAAAAAACGTAAACAACAAATCACAAAAGATATTCAAAATTATGTGAAACAAAAGCAAAAAAAAAAAAAAATCATCCAAATGGAAATAAAATGAAGGCGCACGCACGTCGGCCGCCTCGCTTTCTTACTCTTTAGCTGGAAATATGTTGAAACAAATAATCAAGTGGAAATATATGAAGCACTTTAGCACAAGTTGCTGGTTTACGACGCTGCTCCTCCATGTTTGGACTTGGGTGTTCCAACATTGGGTTAGCAGCACAGGAGGAGGAAGCAAGTGTCGCTAGCTCGCTCGCTTGCTGCTAGCAAGTCAAGACAAGTTTGTTTACATTATTTCAAGTTTTGCAGTTGCACCAGCCTTCAGTACGCCTCCTTCGGTCGCTCCCTCGATTCGGGCGGGAGACGACAAGGGGACAAAAACAACAACAACAACAAACAAAAGAGGCTAGCATATTAGCCTCTGCTTACAAAATGGAGGCGTGTTTGTGGAATTGATTTGAGGGAGACCCTTAGCTAAATAGCGTTTTAGCTAAATTCATCCATTTGTTCTTCGCATTTATGTAGCTTGTCGGTCATCCACGTTGTGGTAACACGCAAATATTTGAAGCTAATTTTCAAAAATGCAATCGAGCTAGTAGGCTACCAATCGTTAGCTTGCTAGCATAACTTCACAATTCATTTCTAACTTGATATTGTGACGGTATTGATAAAAATGAGTGGTGTGTCATAACGATGGGCAAAAGTTTGATCGAGGCAATGGGACCCTTCTTGTTTCTGGTAGTTAGCTAAATAGCGCTTTAGCTAAAGTCATCAATTTGTTCTTTGCATTTATGTAGCATGTCGGTCATCCATGTTGTGGTAACATGCAAATATTTGAAGCTAATTTCCAAAATGCAATCGAGCTAGTAGGCTAACAATCGTTCGCGTGCTAGCATAACTTCACAAGTCATTTCTATAATAACAATAAGACATTTCATTTAGAATACTGTAATAATAAAAATACATTTCATTTCAAAGCGCCTTTCAAAAATCTCAAGGTCACTTTACAGTCACAGGATAAGCTTTTCTATGGGCGAGCAGCGGCAGTCACACGCGCCAGCGTTCACTCAACCCGGAATAACTCAAATAGATAGAAAGATAGTTAGCAAGCTATTAGATAACTATAGCTAGCTAGCTAGCTAGATAGCTATCAAACGGAATCTTGCCTGTTTATAGTAATAATAATAATAATAATAATATTAAGTGCCTTTCAAAACTCTCTCAAGGACACTTTACAGTCACATGATATTTTTTCTGAGGGTAAGCAGCGGCAGCCACACGCTACTATGTATGTATTTCTAACTCGATATTGTGACGTGATCGATAAAAATGAGTGGTGTTTTATGACTATGGGCAAAAGTTTGCTCGAGGTAATGGGACCCTTCTTGTTTTTGATCAAAATAAAATAAAATAAGAATGGCGGTTTTTTTTTTTGCTATTAAGCTAACAAGAGCGCATGTTGCTACATGTCATGTTTCGAAGTTTAGGCGACTACTGTATAGATGTGTCGTGTGTGTTTTTTTTTTTTTTGTTTGTTATGAAAGCAAACAATTAAAAATGTAATACAAATGCACTCCTAGCACCAATTGTTCCTTTTCAAAAACAACAAAAATAAAATAAAACACATCCTATTTGGTAAAAAGGCACAGTAGTCCGACGGTTGAATAATGAATTAAAAAAAAAGGAAAAAAGAAAAAAAACACACAATGTCAACAATGTCGTAAAAAATAGTTGACGCCCTCACTGTGCGTTTTTTTTTTCTCCTCAGCTGCCTGAAAAATAAATACCAATAATAATAATAAATAAATGCAGTGTCAGATAAATTATAACGTTGGGAACGCGTGCGTTTACGCTCACGTGTTCTCCGATTACATTCGTGAGTTGATGACGCTTGTTTCCACCCTCCAACGGATCACTTTTTGTCCAGTACGGCGCGGAAGCCATTTCCTTTTTTTTTTGTTTCCTGGTCGCGTGTATCTACAACCCGTTAAAAGGTCAAAGGTCCGCCACTTCCTGTCATGACAGGAAGTGCTCCATTTCGCTTAACCTCCTCCCTCGTCCAACCCTCGTGCTTTTTTTTTAGCACATTTTGACACTCGTCGTGATTATCAACACGCGTTTGATTTTTCCCGCGGCGCCCATTTTGCTCTCAGAGGGAGTGTCCCGGTTTTAAAGGTCTTTCTGTTGCTTATCGTCAACAGCGGTGGTTTGGTTTTGGCAGCGTGCGGCTTTTTTGAGATCTTTACTGAGCTCGGGCGGCGTGGTGGAGGATACGGCGCTGTCCTGCGTGGCTTCCCCGCCGCCGTGCGCCGTGGCGCCCGTCTTGCGCGGGGAGAGAATGGGCGCCACGTGCACCCAAGTGAGGCTAGGCTCCGACGCGCGGGGCGTTTTGTATTCAGACGGGTTGCCTGAATTGTCAGTGTCGTTTGCCTTGGTGGGATTTTGGTGCGATGGCGACGGCGGCGCGGGCGGTCGAGGGGGACAAGGCCTGCCTGCCGCGGCTCCCCTGTCTCGTTCTTCGCTGTCGTCTTGGTGCTTTTTCTCTTGTGCACTGAGTGGAGGGCACTTGGGGAGGCCCGGAGAAGGCATCGGGGAGTCGCTTCCTGTCCAGCTGAGTCGGCGTTTCTGTAAAAAACAACCCCAAAAGTTAAAGAGGGTAGCTCCTTCAGCCAGAGACTGTTCGACCCGTGCTGCAAGAAGGAGAGGTACCGCCGCTTGTTCCTACCGATCGCATGTGAAAATAAAAAAATAAGAAAACTGGACACTTGTACTGTAAATATGGGTGGATGCAATACAGCTGCATATATCAATATGCCTTTCGTGATACTTGCACTATGTACAGTTTTTTATGAAACGGTTTTGCACATTTACAGTATACAGTTCACATTTTTATTTTACTATGCTTAGAATATCTTGTTTTTCCTATCCTTTCATATATATATATATATATATATATATATATATATATATATATATATATATATATATATATATATATATATATATATATATATATGATTACAAATATTAAAATATATATTAATAAATACACACAAAATATATTAAATAATATTAAAATATACACATACTGTATGTGTGTATTTATATATATTTTTAATATACATAATACACATCCGAAATATTAAAAATAGTAACGTTAAAAAGTATTACAATATATGTTAAAATATTAAAAACACATACAATGATATAAAATATTAATACTATAATATACAGATACTATAATATATGTATTCTTATATATATTATTAATATTAAAAAAGTACAATAATAAATATTAAAATTAGTAATAAATACTAAAATTGTAGCATCAAAAAATAATATTATAAAATACACATACAATGATATCAAATATTATACAAAATAATATTACAATATACACATACTAGGAGGATATTTATATATATATTATCAATATAAAAAATACACATACTAAATATTAAAAATACTAAAATTAAAAATTATTAAAATATATGTTAAAATAAAATACACTTACAATGATATGAAATATTATACAAAATAATATTACAATATACACATATTATATACAGGATACAGGATATTTGTATATATTCGTAAAATAAAAAAAATACACATACTAAATGTTAAAAATACTAAAATTAAAAATAATTATAATATATGTTAAAATAAAATACACATGAAATAATAATAAAATATATTAAAATCTATTAAAATATACAGACACTATAATATCTGCATATTTATATATTATCAATATTACAAAAGAAAAAGACTAAATATTAAAAATATTAATAACATATATATTAAATTTAAAAAAATATATACAATGATATAAAAATGTTGTATTAAACAATATTAAAATGTATGTGTATAGAAATTATTAATGTTAAAAAATACACATACTAAATATTAAAAATAATAAATACTGAAATTATAAAATATCAAAATATATATAATAATATAAAAAAGACATACACGGAGATAAAATAGTATATTAAATGTTAAAATATACACATACTATAATATGTGTACATTTACATATATTATTAAAAATACACATACTGAATATTAAAATATTAATAGATACTAAAATAAAAAAAGATATATAATATTAAAAAATACACATACAATGATAAACTAAACTTCACTTCATAACATCAGTATATGAATATGACACAATTACAAATTGATGCAAAAATAGAAATTAGGAATCGTATCTCAACATGAAATTAATGCAGTAAAAGTAACATTCAAAAAATAATTATGAACATTTAAAACATTTTACAATTTAAAGAAAACATGATCAATGAAGAAAAATATGATTAAAAATGATGGCTGTCATCCATACATGGATTTTCAGGAAACGCAGATCGGAGTCTATTGGGTGTCTTGGGTGTTTCTACATGTCTACATGTGTTGCCCAACCATTTGTGTCGAAAACCCCATTGCTCGATCAGCAACGTGTGCTCACCTTGACCGGGATATGCAGTTGATCCCTGTGCTTGTGTGGTGGCGTTGCGCCCGGTGCGTCCTGGATGGCACGGGCGGATGACGCGGCAGTGCTGGGGGCGGTCGACTGCGGGACGGTGGTGATCTGCGGGAACCATAGCTTCAACATCATCTCCACCTGGAGGAGCGTGTTGAGGTACCGTTCCCTGAATATGGAGAGACATATATGCATAAAATTGGTTGGGGGGGGGGGGGCATCTGTACACCCGAAATGATACGCGCTGGATGTTTCATTGCTTTTAAAATTTCCTGGCTGCAAGATATATAATGACAGCAAAGCTCACAGGTATATATTCTTTATCCTCAATGGAAAATGTGTATCAGAGCAGTTTACCCCATCCCTCACAGCAAAAGAAATCCTGTTCTTCGTTTGTGTCTAATTAACTGTAGTGCCTCCAGGTGGCCAACGTGTGAACACCATAAAGCAGGGGTGTCAAAGTCATTTTTTGCCGCGGGCCACATTGTAGTTATGGTTTCCTCTCGAGGGCCGTTATGAATTTTGGGAACCCATTAGAATGTTTAAATCCCTTCAAATCTTACATATAGAGCACACAGCAAATTAATGAATAACTCGTTTTCAAATCTGAAGTCAAGAATAATGACTTTTATTGTGGTTGACATCCAAAAATATGAAATTTTGGCTCAGATTTTAACAATCATCATGGAATTTAACAAGTTTGATTTGCTTTCGCGGGCCGAAAAAAATGATGTGGCGGGCCGGATTTGGCCCGCGGGCCTTGACTTTGACACCTGTGCCATAAAGAGAAGCTCAATAAAAACGAATTATGTCACTAAATTATGATACAGATATTTTTTTTTTATTATTTGCCTTTCAACTCATTCACTGCCATTCACAAATTTATTCGGGAATTTAAAATATGACGTAGAGCACTATTAACGAATTGGTTCGGGTTGTTTTTCCATGCTTGGGTGCCGATAAAGTGCTTACGATGGCCTCTGGCAATGTTTTTTTCCCTTTTTCCATTTTAGCGCTTTGTTGCAGCTTCAGCTGCTGTTAAAGCGCTATATAAACCAATATGTATGTATTGCATTGTATTTTGGACAGCCGCCCCCCACTTCAAGCTTAGATAACTCCAGATCCATATCATTTAGGAAATAACAAGAGAGTCTAACGTTTCTTACGCTGTACTGAATGTTTATGTAGTCCTGGAATTCAACTGACAATGGAAAAAAAAAACCCTGGCACGAGAGTGAAGACATTTTTGCACATATCTGGCAGTGAATCAATTTACAATATCAACACAAAATATGACTGGATTAATTCATTCTGTTTTTAACTCGTTCAACAGAAAAAAAAAGTTACGTTAATGCCTAAAGTCGATGGATATGGAGTTATCTGAGCTTGAAATGGGGGTGGCTGTATAAAAGGCAAATTCTGTTATTATTGTATAAAATTGAAACATATGAACAAATAGGTCGATCAACATGTGATGGTTTTGGGCTTGAACTTACCCACTGTTTGGTTTCTGCAAGACACCCACGATCCTCTGGATGCGATCCATTGCGACGCTCTGCTGGAAACTGCTTAGACCTGTCAATCACAAACATAAACCCCACCCCCACCGCTCCATCAGAATTTGGGCCAAGATCTCGCAGTCACTACCGAGCAGAACCCTTGAGATTGAATGACCGTGTCCTTGTGTTGGTCATATTATTTGTTATTTAGATTTTTTGTTGTTCTTTTGAGTTCAAGATGGCGCCGCATGAGTGTCTTGTCTTTACGGCAGCTCCTCTATTTTGTTTTTCTATTTCTTCCTTTCCTTTTCTTTAATGTCATCGTTTTGCTGCCGTGAAATGTAAATTTCACCACTGTGAGACTAATGAAGGCTAGTTCAATCCTAATCCAAATACCAACACATCTGTGTCAGCATCCGGTGGTCAAAAGTGATAGATATTTCGCAATCTAGCTACCTAGCTAGCTTTCTATTTGCTATCTATTAGCTGTCTAGGTAGCTGGCTAGCTATCTCTCTATCTATTAGATATACAGCTATCTCGCTGGCTAGCTATCTATGAGCTATCTGTGGCGAGCTAGCTCGCTTTCTATCGATTTGAGTTACTTCTGGGTTGAGTGAACGCTGGCGCGTGTGGCTGCCGCTGCTCACCCGCAGAAAAACCTATCCTGTGACTGTAAAGTGGCCTTGAGAGTTTTGAAAGGGGCTTATAAATGAAATGTATTATTATTATTATTATTGTTATTATTAGCTAGCTCGCTAGCTATATACTAGCTAGCTTACTAGCTAGTTATCTTACTTATCCTGTGACTATAAAGTGTACTTGAGAGTTTTGAAAAGCGCTTATAAAGGAAATGTATTACCATTATTATTATTATTACTCTTCTTCTTCTTCTTCTTCTTATTATTATTATTAGCTAGCTTTCTAGCTAGCTATCCAACTTATACTGCGACTGTAAAGTGTCCTTGAGAGTTTTGAAAGCCGCTTATAAATGAAATGTATTATTATTATTATTATTATTGTATTATTATTAGCTAGCTTGCTCGCTAGCTATCTAGTAGCTAGCTATCTAACTTATCCTGTGACTGTAAAGTGTCCTTGAGAGTTTTGCAAGGCGCTTATAATGAAATGTATTATTATTATTAGCTAGCTATCTGCTAGCTAGCTATCTAGCTTCCTAGCTAGCTAGCTAACTTATCCTGTGACTGTAAAGTGTCCTTGAGCGTTTTGAAAGGCGCTTATAAATGAAATGTATTATTATTATAAATAAACAGGAAGCAAAATTTAAAAACAAATCACAACTTGAACAGCCTTGGAACTTTTTGTAATATTTTCCGAATGGAAATTATTAATTTGAGCTCAACAAAGGTTAGACGGGACACTTACCGCGGTCAAATCGGCCCTTCTTCAACCCGTTCAGCAACTCCAGCAGCGGCCTGACGAAACCCTGCAGCTCAGCGCACTGTCACAGAAAGCGGCGGAGTAATCGATTAGCGCTGCCACACCCCCCCCCCCCTAGTAATCTTCAGAGGTGGGCGCGGGTCTCACCTTCTGAGCAAACAGCAGGTCACCCTGCGATTTGGGAACCTGACGCGGCAAGGCGCCGTCGTCCTCGTCGTCTTCTTTACCGGCGAATCCGTCGCACGCCCACTGCGAACTGGGACTCCCGGACGCCCGTCCCGAGTCACCGGCCGTTGGCGGCGGCACCCCCGCCGCCGCCGCCGCCTCCAGGAGGGCCGACGAGGAAGCGTCGGTCAGGAAGACGTCGGTGTCATCCGAGTCGCTGAACAGGAGGCTGTCGCTGGAGCTTAGCGAGTCGAAGGAAGGTTGGGATGACGTGCTGCCCTGGGACTGCATCTCTGTCCTAAAAAAAAAAAAGAGGGGGGGGGGGGGGGGGGCACACAAAATGACATCCAAACGCTCACGTGCTCATGTGTGGCTTCACAAAATGGTGGTTGTCCTACTTTAACATGGCATGGAGTGGGTGTGGGGGGGTTTGGGTAGCCAGTCGGCATACAATGCTAGCACATGTCTCACCCCCCCACCCAATTGATGATTGGAAGAGTAAAAATGTGAGCCGGGAAGGGGCGAGTCGGAGCGTCGCGGAATCAGAAT
>NC_142739.1:26151259-26241259 GCF_051943395.1 Hippocampus bargibanti | reverse complement strand
ACACACACACACACACACACACACACACACACACACACACACGCACGCACGCACACACACACACACACACGCGCACGCACGCACACACACACACACATTTCTGTTTCAATGGTTTTGTGAGGTCCGGATAACTCCAGACAAGGAGTGAGGATCACCATTGGTGATAAGTTTAGGGAAGAACTAGTGTTACATTTGAACACTAAATGTCACCCCATTTCCCACTTCAACTTCTTTAAAAACAAAGCAATAAAAAGTGGATTTAAAACTGAAATAACAGCAGGAGTGAGATTTCTGAATGGCTATATTCAAAGTCCTCACCCTTGTGGTGAATTTGGTTAAAATATTGTTTGACTTTTTGTGGTATGAACTTTTTCCTCTCATTAATCACTCACACACACACACACACACACACACACACACACACACACACACACACACACACAGTGAGTAAAAAGTGTGTGTATCCAAGTGAAATGAAAATACACACTAAAAAAATCATTTTGGATGAATTTGTGAGGACCTTTCTGAAACTTTAACAAATGCATATATAGACCTTCTAGAAGCCTTTAGAATGAAAACATTTTGAGGACCGGCCGAAAGGTCCTCACTTGTCAAAAATGTCCTCACGACGTAGGGTATAAAATGTTCGTGGTCCTCACAAGACTGCTCATACAAACACACACACACGTACACACACACACCACGGTGCTATGTCCTCACGCTATTGACAATATTTGCCATTGATTATGAGCATGGTGGGGGTTGCCCAGAGACGAAAATAACACGAGCGGAGCCGCCTCAAGTCGTGTCAGCAAGCGTAGAGTTAACCTTTAGTCACAGTAAACCTGCGAAAGGCGGGCATGGGGTCTGTTTGCGATACACTGAGCAAGTCAATAGCTGGGAAAAAAAAGCCTCAAATTCCCCTCCCCCACCCATTCGCCCGCATTCCTCAGCAACACATGAACCCAGTGAACCTGCTTGGAGTTCATGGGTTGTGAAGACCACCCCCATCATTTCCATCCCTGCAGTTCCCCTCCCCCCACCCCCATCTCTCCCATCCCCCACCTGCTTTCCACACTCGCGCGCTCGCATGCTCTCCATCAATATTACCCCCACAACTGGAGAGACCAGTCGAGCCGGAGCCTGTAGGTGTTGCTTTTCTACATATGTACATAATATGCACGTCCATGTCGTGTCTATACATATGTATGTATATCCATACGGAGAGCAAATCAAGTCAAATGATTAGCATAACGATTCAGCGGGGGAGCTTTTGGAAGAGGGGGTGGGGGTGGAAATGAGATTAGGCTCAGTTGGCGTTAAGTCACGAGTGGCCCTCGAAGTCACAATAAAGCGTCAACGGCAGGTTGAGACTCTGCTCACGACTTTTTCACGCGTTTTCCAAAGGCAAATATGTCAGCTGAGTGCTTGTGTAGTTCATGTCAGGACAGGAGGATACAAATGGTTAAAATGGGAAGAAGAAATAGATTAAAAGTGGGATGATTTGGAGCTGGAGAAAAATGTATGTGCAGGGGGTGCACCCTTTAAAGGACAACCGACACCATTTTTTTGTTTCCTAACTGACATCAGAAAAACGTTTTACAGCATCTAAAATATCCAAAACATGTAGGCTGATATTTTTAGTCAAATGCAAAACACCATTAAAAATGAGTTAAAGGACAACCGACGTCTCCGGATAAGTTGTGTCCATAATTTGTATTCATTTTTGTATTATTATTATTATTATTAATAATAATAATAATAATAATAATAATAAATACAGTGAGACCTCAACTTACAAACTTTTCGTCTTACAAACGTGAAATTTCGGAAAATTAAACCTTATAATAAGCACTATTTTCATAATACACACCCACCACGGCTGGCAGAGTCATCTTCGGCGGGAGCACACGACCGAACAGCACTAGAGGTTAAGTTACCAACAGTCCTTATCGAAGGTGACTCTCCTTTCATAAGCCATCAACGACCATCAAAAAGGTAAATAAAACTTTCTTTTTACAGCACAGTTTATTTCTTTAATTACAGTCATCATGTAATGCGCCTCTCTTCCCAAACAGCAATTCCCTTTGACCTTAGACCTCCAACTCCATTCCATCAAGCCATAAATGACCATCACAAATGTAAATAAAGTTACTTTATGATACAATGCAGTGTATTTCTTTCATTACAATACAATAGCACATTTATTATACATAGAATAAGGTATGTTGTGTGTAGTTTTAAGGATTATTTAGTTGAAAAGTATATTTAATGGAAACGCGGGAACGGATTATTCCCATTTTAATTGTTTCCTATGGGAATTTTTTTTTCGAGATACACACTTTTCGCCTTACACACTCTGTCTGGGAATCAATTAAGTTCGTAAGTTGAGGTCTCACTGTAAATACATCAATATTGTGTATTGTCTGTTGTCACTTGTCTGTCTTTTTTTTAGCCACATTATAAGTGCCTTGCACGATGGGTCCGAGAGGACATTAATTTCATCTGTCCTGTCATGCATATTAGCATATTTGACAATAAAGCTGACTTTGACTTAAAAAAAATACATTTGGTTCTTATCCCGTGACTGTAAAGTGTCCTTGAGAGTTTTGAAGACAACAAATCCATGACCCACTTTTGGGTCCCACCCCAACAGGTCACAATCAGCGAATTAGAGTCAGATTCCATTTTCCGAAGGCAAAAAAAAAAAAAAAGACATTTTGAACAACGTAGCGAAGAGCAAGCCGCCCACCTTTTTGGACTTGGAACTGTCGTCATACGTGACATGACGGCAGCCACGCTTGTCAGCCATCCTGCGCACACGCCTCACAAGACCTCATTCCTACTCGCATTAAAAGATTAACTTTGTGTGTGTGTGTGTGTGTGTGGTTTATTTTTTATTGTTTTTTGGAAACAATACAGTTTTGAGGTTTTGAATGGAAGACTGTGGTTCGCGAGTTGACTTATCGGAGATTTTGGGCTGCCGAGACTAAAAACGTCAACAATCAGCGATGATGCAATGCAGTAGAAATGAGCAATGGTCATGATCATCGTGCGTTGATACCAAGCGTGAGATGTTAACTCAATCACTGCCATTTTTTTCGGGAATTGAAAATATGACGTGGAGCGCCATTACTGAATTTGTTTGGGTTTTGGGTGCCGATAAAGCGCTGGTCAGGTCTCCGGTAATGTTTTTTTTCCCTTCCACGAGGGGGCAGCATTTGCCTTTTGTCCATGTTAGCGCTTTGTTACAGCAACATAGGCTTGGTTGTGCTGATGAGGTGATACCAGGGCAAATTGGGCAATCAGGCCAGTCATCAGTCAGGACAATAGAAGTAATCAGTGGAGCCGCAGGGATTAGTCCTCTGCTCCCCACAACCTGAAAGCAGGGACCAATCATAGCAGAGTCCGGCACCGCTACGTCTAAACAGTAGGGATATATATAGGGCCGAAACTATCAGTAAGACTTTAGTTTGCTGACGAAGCTTCTTGGATAAGAAGCGAAACGTCCGACACCTTCAAAGAAGTCCAGATGACGGCTGAAGAAACCTTTTCATCGATGGACCACTCCTGTACGACTGAGAGTTTACACAGACGTAAGCTTCAGCTGTTGTTAAAGCGCTATATAAACCAATATGTATTGTATTTTGTACAGATGCCCCCATTTCGAGCTCAGATAACTCCAGACGCATAAAATTTAGGAATTAACTCTTTTTTTCCTGATAAAAGAATATGGTCTAAGGCAGGGGTGTCAAAGTCATTTTTTGCTGCGGGCTACATTGTAGTTACGGTTTCCTGTCGAGGGCCATTATGAATTTGGGGAAGCCATTAGAATGTTTAATCCCCTCCACATATATAACATATAGAGTGTACAACAAATTAATGAATAACTAGTTTTCTAATCTGAAGTCAAGGATAATGACTGTTATTGTGGTTTACATACAAAAATATGAAATTTTGGTTAGGATTTTAGCTAGCATCATGGAATTTCACAAGTATGATTTACTTTCGCAAGCCGAAAAAAAAGATGTGGCGAGCCGGATTTGGCCCCCGGGCCTTGACTTTGACACCTGTGGTCTAAGGTCTTTTTTTTTTTTTTTGACGATGCATTGAATGTTTATGTAGTCCTAAAACTGAATATTTTGTGGGTCCTGGAATTGGAGTGACAATGACAAAAACCCTGGCACTGGAGTGGACACATTTTTTTTTTGCGCAGGGTCTGGCAGTGAATGAGTTAAGGATCATTTCACACACGTCGGTTGAAGCCGGAATAGTTTCTAAGGCAGCATATCGCTCTCCGAAGCAGACGGCACGCTTAAGGCCCAGCGGGGGAGGGGCTGGTCTGCAACAAAACCACTTTGGGAGCGAGGGTGGGGCGAGGTGCTGCATTTTTGTTATTAAAAGGTTACATTTCAACCAAGTGTTGCATACATGTACATGTTAAAGGACAACCGACGTCTCCGGACAAGTTATGTCCATAATTTTAATACAGTAAAGTCTCGTTATATCGATATCGGATATATCGATAGTCCCGGTTATATCGATACTACAGTAAAGTCTCGTTATATCGATATTCAAGGGAGTCCGAAAAAATATCGATATAACCGGGACTATCGATATATCCGATATCGATATAACGAGACTTTACTGTATTTCTATGCACGCACAGAGAAAATTATATGCAAACAGGGTCGGATATATCGATAGTCCCGGTTATGTCGATATTTTTCGGACTCCCTTGAATATCGATATAACGAGACTTTACTGTATGTTAATTCTACGCATGACACCACAATGCACTAGCAGGCCGGCAACGTGTATGACAATTTCGGCCAGCCAGCCAGCATCTCACTCTCACACAGCAATCGACCGTGTGACGGCACCAGGGGGGGGAGTTTGCGTGTCATTTAGCCTCCGAGTCTCTATTCTACATTTTGAATGGATTTTGACTTACGACCATTTCGACTTATGACCGTTTGGTCGGAACGGAACTCGGTCGTAAGTCAGATGTTACCTGTATAATATATACACATAACGTCTTCCAAATACAGTAAAGTCTCGTTATATCGATATTCAAGGGAGTCCGAAAAAATATCGATATAACCGGGACTATCGATATATCCGACCCTGTTTGCATGTAATTTTCTCCGTGCGTGCATAGAAATAGTATCGATATAACCGGGACTATCGATATATCCGATATCGATAAAACGAGACTTTACTGTATAAGGCACACGGCATTATAAGGCGCTACAGTAGTTCTACAGCGGCAAATGGAGTCAGTGGCAGCTGAAATTAGTTGCTAGAACTGTTGAAGCTCAATATGACTTCACATATAAGGCGCACCCCCAAATAAGGCACAGGGTCATCTTTTGAAGAAAATCAAGGCTTTTGGGAGCGCCTTATACACCGGAAAATACAGTCGTCAAGTCCAAGACGAAAAATGGATACAATATTTACGCAGTTGATTGTAAGTAGAACAATATTATGAGGTTTCATGGGCATTTTTATCCGCTGGTGAAAGTGTGTGTCAAGTCAAATGCACGAAGCAGCTGTGAGAGTGAGAAGAAGAGAAATGCGATCCAGCTCATAAGAAAGGACGCAAGAGGCCTTCAAGCGTGTGTTGGTAATCTCGCGGCTCAGGTTGCACTTCGGAGTTCCGCTTCGCTGTGTGCTGTCTGAACCGCGTCGGACTTCCTGTTTTGCTTCACCTTGTGTATCCAAAGTCACATTTTTTTTCGTCCTCTCTTGTAGCCTTGCAAGAAGATGATTGGGATGATAAATAAAGCGGACGAAGGGGTCGGAATTGTTAACTGCGGCGCGGTGACTCAACTCACTTAACCACAAGCGGCGTGTCTACAAATAAGGGAGAATGGGTGTTGTAAAACGAGGCTTCATGCTGGTTAATTGCAAA
The DNA here is from genome assembly GCF_051943395.1 of Hippocampus bargibanti. Classification (NCBI taxonomy): domain Eukaryota; kingdom Metazoa; phylum Chordata; class Actinopteri; order Syngnathiformes; family Syngnathidae; genus Hippocampus; species Hippocampus bargibanti. The sequence goes on along the minus strand of NC_142739.1, from coordinate 26,235,345 downwards.
GCAAGGGAGCTTTCTTTAGACAGCCCCCATTTCATACACAATAAGGTAACGCCAAGTGGTTCACAATAAAGGACGACATTTCCAAACATTTGCAAGCCAGAGAACTAAAGAAGTTAAAGAACAAAGCGAAAAAAATAAATAAAAGGTATATTTACTCAATAACATGCTAACCGTTAGCAACACGCTAACCATTATCTCTTCAAAAGCGGACAAATGTAAAAGGGCAAAATGCAAAAAACTATATAATAATAATAATAATAATAATAATAATAATAATAATAATAATAATAATTTAAAAAATCTCCACAAAATTATATATTTTTTAAATTTGAGGCCAGACACTGTAGTCAATATTAACTCATTCGCTGCTTGAAATGATTCAAAGACATCCATGATTATTATCGATTAGCTATCTGTTAGCAAAGACATCAATAATAATAATAATAATAATAATAATAATAATAATAATAATAATAATCTTTTCCTTTTGGCTTTTCCCTTCAGGGGTAATAATAATAATAATAACAATAATAATAATAATAAGACATTTCATTTATAAACGCCTTTCAAAACTCAAGGTCACTTTATAGTCACAGGATCTATTAGCTATCTGTTAGCTAGCTAGCTAGCTATCCATTAGCTATCTAATAGCTAGCTAGCAGGCTAGCTAAAGCTATCTATTAGCTATCTGGCTAGCTAGAGAGCTAATACAGGATCATGTACAGGAAATAAAGCAGTCAAATGTAATCTAATGTAATGTAATGTAATGTAATCTAATATAACTAAAGAAAACAATTATGAGTGTTTATGGTGAGAAGACTATAGCCAAAATCCCCATTCGTATTTTTTTTAAGTTTATTTATACTTTCCTTTCCGAATATAAACGCAAGCAGCTTTCACGTGTAGGCGGGGAGCTCCCACTGAGGAATTTATGAATGAAAGCAGTGGGCGTGGCCTCTCAGAAAGCACTGGCCAATACCGTGTCGAGTCATCTTTTCCACGCCCAAACAACTAGGAAGCGCAGCGACCAATGGCTGGCGAGAAGGGGTGGCCAAGATTGCATAATTTGGCTGAGGCGCCCCCTCGCACGTTTCAGTGGGCAGGTTGCGATCCGCACGCGCGTGCACGGGCAACAGCAAAGGGGGGCGTGACGACAACGCACGTGACGACGATTTTCTGGCTATTTTCGAGCAGGCGTTTGAAATGGGCGGTTTTTCTTTGGGCTGGTTATCGCGTGACATTTTGTAGATAGATATACATATAACGATAATTATATAAATACACGCCGCGCCATTGACGACTGATACATGGCAAAGTTGACACATTTACAAGGAGCAACGGATGAAAACGACTCTTCGTGGAGACATTCGGAAGTGCACGAAGTGAAAGCGAGTGGGAAGTAAACGTGGTGATGGCTCCCTCTAGAGGCGGAAATGCGACAGTGACAATCAGTGAGGTGGCGACCATTGCTTTTTATGCCATGAGAAAAGCGCCCTCAAGACATTGATTGACGACCACTTTTGGGGCATTCCAAAGTTGATAATTGAATGACATGATGTCAATTTCCTTACCCTCCAGTGAAGATTTAATAAATTGAAGAACAGAAGTAATTGACAAGGCCTCCATTGAAAGTGTTCCCCCTCACCCCTTTGTTTAATTACCTAAAAAGTGGAAATAAATATCTTACCGAAATTGTGACCTATCACACGGAAAGTTTTGTTCACAAGCTGCTCTATTTTTTTTGCAAATAAAAATATAAAAAATATATTATTTACAATATATAAATATATATATAAATAAATAAAATATTGATATATATATATATATATATATATATATATATATATATATATATATATATATATATATATATATATATATATATGTGTGTATTTATTTGAATAAAAAATATTGAAATATATTTGAAGAAACAATATATATAGATATATTTTTGCATATAAAAATATATAATAAATAAAATATATATATATATATAAATAAATAAAACATAGATATATGGATGGAAAAAATATATATTAGAAAAAAAAATATATGTATTTATTTTAATAAAAAAATTGAAATATATTTGAAGAAACATATATAGATATATTTTTGCATATAAAAATATATAATATGTATATAAATAAAGTAGAGCTATATAAATACACATGCATTTATTTGAATAAAAAATATTGAAATATATTTGAAGAAACAATATACATTGACACATTTTTCGCAAATAAAAATATACAATATATATATATATTATTTACAATATATATATATATATATATAAATAATATATATATATAAATTATATACAGTAAAGTCTCGTTATATCGATATTCAAGGGAGACTGAAAAAATATCGATATAACCGGGACTATCGATATATCCGACCCTGTTTGCATGTAACTTTCTCCGTGCGTGCATAGAAATAGTATCGATATAACCGGGACTATCGATATATCCGATATCGATATAACGAGACTTTACTGTATATATATATATATATTTTTTTTTTGAAAGGCAAAAAATGGACATGTATGTTTGAATGAATTTTTATAAATATATTCGAAGGATAAATAATCGACTCCACCCAAAAATATATAAAATAAAAAATACATATAGGGGCGAAAGGAGAGCTATCATGGATATATATGTGCATGTACATGATATATATGTACATGTATATTTATCTATAAAAATACACATGTATATATTTGAATAAAAATATCGATATATATTTGAAGAAAAAAATATATGTATATATTTTTTCTATGAAAAATATATTATATATATATATATATATACTTTATATATATAACATCTAACTATATATAAATAGAATGATAAACATTTCATTTATAAGCGCATTTCAAAACTCAGTCACTTTAATATATAAATATATACTACATAAAATATATATATTTGAAAAAAAAAATATATGCCCCCGCCCCATAAATAAAAATATATTTTTTTTAATTTGTTCAAATTTCTACACATATTGTTGATTTTTCATATATATATTTCATATATATATATACACACATTGCCCTTGGCTACTCGCGACTTTGCACCGTTTGGTCTGCGTCACATCAGCACCTGTTCAAGGAGCCCGAAAACCATCTCGCGTCCAACCACTCAAGTGGCAGGTGAGTTCTCTGTACCCCGGTGGCGCGCACCCCCCCCCCCCCACCTTCACCCACTCTCCCTCTCACTCTCCCTCTCTCTCCCTCACTCGGTGTCCCTTTCTGTCCCCCCTCGCTCCCTCACTTCACTCTTCATCCCTTCGTCGGCTGTTTGTGCGTTTGGCTGTGTCGTATGTGTGTGTGGGCGCAAGGAGGGCTATCATGGATTCCGGGGCTCCTTTTGTGCTACTTTTGCTATCCGGCTTCCATTGGGCCCTTACGGGTAAGAATTTCATTCACATCATAATCAACGCTGGGTGATGTGAGATGCGATATTTTTGATTTTATTTAATTTGTTATGTTACTAAGAGGTGCAATATTTGTAGTCCAACAGTCAAAATCCATGAGCACAATAAAGTACAGTGATACCTCGGTTTTCGACCACAATCCGTTTCAGAAACCTGTTCGAAAACCGATTTGTTCAAAAACCGAAACAGCACTTTCCATTAAAATCAATGTAAAAAAATTTAATCCGTTCAAAGTCTAGAAAACAACTTTTTAACTATTTCATCACATAAACTGGATAAAAACTTAATAGAGCAGGTCATGTGTAAAATTCTATAAAAACAAACTTTTATTTTCGCCAATTTTTAACGTCAACATTAACATCTGTCCATAAAAATTTCTCTATCTTTCTGCCACGGGGCGTGTTGGCACCTATCCCAGCTGTCTTTGGGCAAACACAGGGCACACTAACTTTTCAAACATCCTCTGCTTGCTTTAAAATCATACTATTCAGGAGATCTTAACCAAATATGTCAGCATTTTCGCAAAAATAAAACAACAACAATATTAATGCGTCGGTCACAATGAGACAATGAGGAAGACGTGACATTTAAGGAAGTGACGTAGAAGGAAGCACAGGGTAGTCGAGTGATGCATTCAGATGCACTCAGTTTGGTTGAGAACCAAACTCCGGGGCATAAAAAATATGACGTTTTTGGTTGAAAACCGAATGGGATGAGAACCGAGACGTTCGAAAACCGAGGTTTGATTGCACATGTATTTTTATTTATTTATTTATTTATGTAATAGTTGAATGACTTGACTCCCCCTCTTCTGTTTTTTTAGAGGAAATTAGCTGGACTTACACTGGTGAGTTTCAAAGTTTCTTATAGGTTATTTGAGATTTAAATTGTGTGATCCAAGACGTCTGAACTCGGGTGTTCATTTGTAGACAGTTTACATGAGTTAGTTGCATTGTTGAGTTTGGAAATGTGATTTTTCAAACAGGATAACAATTTGAAGAAGAAAAAAAAACAATCACAACAATAAGCAGTAATATGTTTATTCCAACAATTCATTTTTGCCTTTTTTTTTAGCTTTTTCTGAACATTTACTTATTTTTAGAATTAAATTTAGAATTATTATATATATATATATATATATATATATATATATATATATATATATATATATATATATATATATATATATATATATATATATATATATATATATATATATATAATTCATATTATATTATATATAAAATATAGAAATATAATTATATTATATTATATTATATTGTATTATATTATATTATATTATATAATATATAATATATATTATATTATATATAAAATATATAAATATAATTTATTATACTATATATATAATATATACTATATATTTTATTTATATTATCATTATTATTATTATTATTATTATTATTATTATTATTATTTTTTTTGAATTAATTTTAGAAAGAAAGAATAGAAAACAGGCCTTGTTAATTGCTCACCAGGGGGGTCATATATGGCCCAATGGCTGCAAAGTTTACCCAAAAACTTCCAAAGATGTCATTTCGAAGTTCTCAAATAAGACACAAAGCTTCCATCTAATGAATTTTTTTTATCAAATTAGGAAATCTCGTTCACGTCTGCGTACATGCGTGTGATTCTCCCGGCCTTTTCCCCCTCTATTTCCCCTTTTCCTTGCCTCTCTGTACGGATTAGTTACAGTTGGGCGGGCTGGCGTGAGCACAGCGGTCACACAGAGATGATGGAGGGCTGCAAAGGGGGTAGCGAGGAGGAAAAAAGTACAGGCTAAGAAGGCAAGCGAAGAGTGGCAACCGCACGACGGTGACCGTTCGCAGGCCAGCGTCACAGAGCGAGAGAGCGCGAGAGGGAGACGGGACGGTTTGTGTGTCGGCGCACAATAAACACACAGGTTATTGTGATGCCGACCCACACTGAGCGTGCCTATTCGCCGGACAATGGCGCAGTGGGCATGAATGGGGCGCACAGCTGGCATGTATTCAGAGAAGGAGGGGCGCCAATGCACTGTATGTGATTGGAGGTACCAGTAGCAGAAGCAGTACTAGATACAGTGTGGTTTCTATTCAAGTTTGTTTCGACGTGACGACACTGGAGGTTTTCAATACACCTGCATACAAATGCTCGGAGACTACAACATGGATACCACTTTAAAACAACAGGTACAGTGATACCTTGGCTTACGAACTTAATTGGTTCCCAGACAGAGTGTGTAAGGTGAAAAGTGTGTATCCCAAAAGTTAATTTCCCATAGGAAACCATTAAAATGAGAATAATCCGTTCCCAGGTTGTTTTTGACTTATTGACTTATATACCCATTTATTCATGTATTTGTTTATTTATTTATTTACTCCCCATTCATTTATTTAGTGAATTATTTATTTACATGTTATTCATTATTTATTTTGCTATTCATTCATTCATTTATTATTCACCATTTATTTATTCACGTTTATTTACTCTTTATTTACTATTTACTTATTTCCCCATGTACCATTTATTTATTTAGTTAGTTATCTATGTATCTATCCATGTATCCATCCATCTTTTATTTATTTTTTTTTTAATGTATTTATTCATTCAATTATTTATTTATTTATTTATTTATTTATTTATTTATTTATTTATTTATGTATTTATTTATTTATTTATTTAGTAATCAATTTCTCATATTAAGTAGAAATGTGGGGGGAAAATGAATGAGTGGAAGGGCTACGTCCCAAATCTATTTAATTGTAAACCACAGGTGTCAAAGTCAAGGCCCGCGGGCCAAATCCGGCCGACCGCATCATTTTTTTCGGCCCGCGAAAGCAAATCAAACTTATTAAATTCTATGATGATTGCTAAAATCTGAGCCAAAATTTCATATTTTTGGATGTCAACCACAATAAAAGTCATTATTCTTGACTTCAGATTTGAAAACGAGTTATTCATTAATTTGCTGTGTGCTCTATATGTAATATTTGAAGGGATTTAAACATTCTAATGGGTTCCCCAAACTCATAACGGCCCTCGAGAGGAAACCATGACTACAATGTGGCCCGCGGCAAAAAATGACTTTGACACCCCTGTTGTAAACGATGTCCCAAAACTATGTCGGTGTCGAAACTGGAGTTGAGATTGCATAACGAAGCTTCTTTTCCCCGATTGAAGGCATGGTGGGTCAGTCGGAGTGGTCAGAACATTTTCCCCAATGCGGCGGTTCCTCACAATCTCCCATTGATGTGGTGACCAGTCAAACTAAATATGACCCCAGGCTGACCCCGCTCACCCCGTTGGGTTACGGTCAGCACGGCAACAGACCCTTTACGCTGTATAATAATGGACACACAGGTAACCATGGCAACATTAAAAAAATTATTATAGTTAACTGTGAAGTACGGTGAACTATTTCATAATTGTCCCCCTCCCTAGCCGTGATCGAACTGCCGGACTGGATGACCCTGCGCGGACTCCCGTGGCTATTCTCAGCAGTGCAGATGCACCTCCATTGGGGCAGCGGCGGTCCCAATTCCGGAGGCAGTGAACACACCATCAATGGCCAGAGCGCAGAAGCAGAGGTAAGCGTTATGTTGTTTTTTTTTCCCCGACGACTATGATGGAGTTTTTAATTTTAGGAGTTAGGATGTCAAATGTGACAAAACCACAACCCTGAAAAAATTGAAATACCCAACTTAAATGATTCTTTTTTCACGGATTGCAAAATGGCAGAACACCGGAGTGGGACCTGTGATTCATTTCACCACCCAATAATAAATAAAGAAATAAATAACTAAATACATAAATGATGACTAATAAATAAATGAATGAATAAATAAAGAGTGGATAATAAATACACATATAAAAATAGGTAAATAATAAATAATGAATACATCTGTAATATCACTAGAAGGCAGACATGTTTTATTTGTGTTTACTGTACATTGGGTCGTATACTGCTAATATATTTGTGTGTGTGTGTGTATTTGCAACCATTTGCAGGGCAAATGTATTAACCTCAATAATGCGAATAGTTTACGTTGATTTTGATGACAAGAAATGGACAAAATTATTTATTTTTGCTTTCTAGTTAAGCGGTTTTGTGCTGCCTTCGAAGTACTATTTAATCATTGGGCAAGAAAATGCTTAGCGCAAGAAATGACAGTATATGGATTGTTTATTTATATGTGTATTTATTTATTCATTCATTTTTTGGTTATTTCTTTATTTATTCACCCATTCATTTACCAATTCATTTATATGTCTATGTATTTATGTATCTATTTATTTATTCATTCTTCTTATGGTTGTTTATTTGTTTGTTTATATATGTATGTATGCATGTGTGTGTGTTTATATATGTATGTTTGTATGTATGTAATTATGTATGTATGTATGCGTGTGTGTGTATGTGTGTATGCCCACGTATGTATGTATTGTATGTATATATCTATGTATCTGTGTGTGTACGTGTGTATGTATGTATGTATGTATGTATGTATGTATGCGTGTGTGTGTGTATGTGCCCACGTATGTATGTATTGTATGTATATATCTATGTATCTGTGTGTGTACGCGCGTATGCATGTATGCATGTATGTATGTATGATTGATTGATTTATTCACTAATTGTTCCATTCATTTATCAATTTATTCATTTATTTGTTCGTTTATTTATTCGTGTATTTAGTCGTGTATTTATTAACGTATTTATTCGCGAATTTATGCATGTATTTATTCGTGTATTTATTCGTGTATTTATTGTATTTAGTCGTGTATTTAGTCGTGTATTTATTCGCATATTTATTCGTGTATTTATTCATGTATTTATTCATGTATTTATTCGCGTATTTATTCGCGTATTTATTCGCGTATTTATTCGTGTATTCATTAATTAATTCATTAATTCATTCTTTTACCCATTTATTCATTCATTTATCAATTTATTTATGTGTTTAATTTTTTGTTTTTTTTTAATTTACTTTTGCTTCAAAGGATAGTGGATTTTGTTTTGTTTTTTAATCACATCAGCATTCGAAAAAAAATGCAATATATGAAAATCATAATTTTGCCCATTGGCAGCCCCGTTTGTCAAGTGGTTAGTTAGCACACCGGGTTCACAGTGCAAAGGTCGCGAGTCCAATTTTGCCCATTAAAAAAAAAAAAAAAAAAACAAAAAGGAAACTAAAGAAAGGGGAAAAAACGGATGACTTTGCTTTCCTGCTCCCACATGCAAATCAATTGAAAGGCCTCACAAATCAATCCCGTTTCCAAACGTGGGTGATCGGGAGCCCGTTCCATAGGCATGAAAACAGAGCGCCGACCAATGTCTGCTCTTGCGTCCTCTTTGCAGCTGCACGTGGTGCACTACAACTCCGAGCTCTACCCCAACATGTCCGCCGCCATGACGCAAAGGGACGGCTTGGCTGTTTTGGGAATTCTCATTGTGGTATAACTTCCGAGACACGCTGAGGAACGTTGATGCTAATTTGACGCGCATTTTGATCGGTCGCCGTGATCTCCTGCAGATCGGCGAGGAGACCAATCCGCCCTTCGACAACATCATCAACTTCCTCAGCCGTATCAGACATGCAAGTAAGTCCGCCGATTGGCAAGTGGTGCCTAGACCCAAGATTAATTTCGAATTCTGTGTTGTCTCTTATTCAGAAAGAAAAACAGTATTTGTCGATGTTTGTTTTTCTTCCCTCAAAACATACAAAAATAAGAAGAATGAGACAGTTGTCATATTTTCTCCTTCCTGCCCATTCTGGTGGCCAGACATAGAGACAAAAAGTATTGAAGGCTCAGCTCCTTTTTCAGGTTCTCAGTGCGTCACTTATTTTTAACTCATTCACAAATTGATTTGGGAATTGAAAATATGACATAGAGCGCCATTCCCGACTTTTGTTTTTTTCATGCTTAGGTGTCGATAAAGCACTGGCCATGTCCTCTGGCAATGTGTTTTTTTTTCTATTCCACAAGGGGGCAGCATTTCCCTTTTATTCCATGTTAGTGCTTTGTTCCAGCTTTGGCTGTTGTTAAAGCGCTATATAAACCAATATGTGTATTGCATTGTATTTTGGACAGTCGCCCTCATTTCAAGCTCATATAATTCCAGACCCAATATAATTTAGGAATTAACTCTTTTTTTCTTATAAAAGAAGAGAGTATAAGGTTTCTAATGCTGAATTTAATATTTATGTTGTCATAAATATTAAGGACAACCGACGTCTCCGGACAAGTTGTGTCCATAATTTGTAAAATGGCTTCAAATGACTTCTACTGAGCGTATTTTACAAAGATTCCACCGCATATAGCTATATTTTACGTTTTAAGACTCGCGCTGAACATTCCGGAAGTCTTGTTTTTAAGTTGGTGACGAGTCCTCACCCTACGTCACTGAAGGAACGCCCCTGACCGAAAAAAGGACACATTGTAGCAGTCCTTCCATCACGTCAATGCCGTTTGCTGTACTTGATTGGTCTGAAAACTTCGTGTTGCACCAAAAAGAGGCAGAAGAGGGTGACAAAGCTCCGTGTAAGGAATGAATCAGCCTGTGGAAACGGGCTGATTCATTCCTTACACGGAGCTCTGCCACCATCTTCTGCATTTTCTCTGACACTACACGTCAGTCTTGAGCCATCAAAACGACCCAGAAAACCTTCTTTAATCGATTGCAAACATGTATGCTTTCCTCTTCAGAACTATTGGAATCGTATTCATAACTGGATGTGTAACAAGAAAGCATATTCTCCGAATCTGAAGCCATTGTTTTGATTCTAAGCAATGCAAGACGTCTTGGCGTGACGTAACGAACTGGGGGCGGGACTTTCTGAAAATGCCCAATTCGCAGCTCAATTTTTTTTTGCAGATTTTGGACACTTTAAGTCATTTTTATTGGTGTTTTGCATTTGACTAAAAATATCATACTGCGTTGCGTGTTTTGGGTATTTTAGATGCTATAAAACGTTTTTCTGATGTCAGTTAAAAAACAAAAAAGTGACGTCGGTTGCCCTTTAAAATGTAATGTATTATTATTATTATTATCAATATTCAGTGGGTCCTGGAATTCAAGTGACAATGACAAAAACCCTGGCACTGGAGTGGACACATATTTGCACATGTTTGGCAGTGAATGAGTTAATGAATCTATGCACGGGATAAAGAATATATTACTCCTTTGATTTTTCATATTTTGTCATGAAATGAGTTTGGAATAAAAAAAACACATTTTGGGGTCATACATATATCTTTTTTAACATAACCCATATTAGCATTTTTCGCTATTTACAGTTAGCTAGTGGCTAATGTCTTAATTTTAATCGCATGATGATTTTTCTGGGTGTTTCTACCAAAAGACCAGAAAGTATTGATCCCAGCCTTCGACGTGCAGTCGCTGCTCCCTAAAGATCTGGGCCGCTACTATCGCTACAACGGCTCACTGACGACGCCGCCATGCTACCAGAGCGTCGTGTGGACTGTGTTCCATGAGAGGGTTGAAATCTCAAAGGCTCAGGTGGGGGCTGACAATTGCGTACACTACCAACTAAACGTCTCTCCGGCGCATTTCTCTATCACAACATATTGTAAATGAATTTTCAGCAGTTTGCAAACATTTTTGGTTTATTGACCCTGTTGCATATTGTAAAATTTAATACCATTGGGCACAGCTTGACTCACATTGCGCAGATCATCTCTAATTGTATGTAAGACCTTTTATTTATTTATCCATTTATGTATTTATTTGTATATTTATTTATTGATTGTTGTGTTTATTTTTTTATTTATGCATTTATGTATGAATTTATTTATCCGTCTATTTATATATATATATTTACTTATTTTTTATCCATTTATTCATTTATTTGTATATTTATGTATTTGTGTATTTTATTTATACCTTTGTTTATTCATCCATTTATGTATTTATTCATTTATAGACATGTGTATTTATCCATTTATTTAAATAGTTATTCATTTTTGTACTTGTTTATCTATTTATTCATCCATAACAACAATAATAACAATAATAATAATAATAAGAAGAAGAAGAAGAAAAAGAAGAAAAAAGAAGAAGAATAAGAATAATAAATAAACAAATGTAATTTATAAGCACCTTTCAAATTTATTTGTATATTTATTGATTTATGTATTTATTTGTTATTTATCAATTCATTTATTTGTATATTTATTTATTTGTATATTTATTTATTTGTATATTTGTGTATTTATTTGTAAATTTGTGTATTTATTTGTATGTTTATGCATTTCTGTATGTATGTATGTATGTATGTATGTATGTATGTATGTACGTATGTATGTATGTATGTATGTATGTATGTATGTATGTATGTATTTATTTCTTGCCCCTTTCAAAAATTGACAAAATTTTAGCGCAACATGCATTCCAGCGGGCAACCACGAAATAAAGCAACTGACTTGTTTTCGTTGTTGTTGTGTCGACCAAGATGGCATGAATTCCACAATGTCCCCTCTGCAGCTGCTGAAGATGGAGACCATCCTGTACTCCAGCCAAGCGGGAGACCCCGAGCGGATGTTGCTTCAGGATAACTATCGCGCCACGCAGCCGCTGAACCACAGGGTCGTCTTTGCCTCCTTCACTGCAGGTGACAAGTCAGCTCGTTAGCGGCCATTTTTCAGTGCCCGTTTAACCCGAGTGCTTGTCACTTCATTTTTGTCAGGATTATTTATTTATTTATGTGTGTATTTATTTTGTTAATCTTCCCCTAATTTTTTAAATTCTATGTATGTATCTATGTATTTATCTATTTATTCCTATTTTGTATTTATATTTATTTATCCATTTATCTCTTTTCTTTACATGTATTTATATTTATTAATATGCACTTATCTATTTATTTACTTAATTAATTTATTGTATACCCACATATTTATCTATATTTATTTATCCATTTAATTAAATGTATACCCACATATGTATGTATTTATCTAATCATGTATCAACCAATTAATTAATCGATCAATTAACTAATAAATTAATCTAACCAATTTATTGATCTCACCAATAATTTATTCAGCTATTAAGTTATTTGTGTGATCATTTAGTCATTTATTTTTTTATTTTATGAGCCAATTCAGCTCACCACTATTTATTTACTTAATTAATTTATTGTATACCCACATATTTATCTACATTTATTTATCAATTTATTTATTTATCTATTTAATTAAATGTATACCCACATATTTATGTATTTATCTAATCATATATCAACCAATTAATTAATCGATCAATTAACTAATAAGTTAATCTAACCAATTTATTGATCTAACCAATAATTTATTCAGCTATTAAGTTATTTGTGTGATCATTTAGTCATTTATTCATGTATTTCTTTATTTTATGAGCCAATTCAGCTCACCACTATTTATTTACTTAATTAATTTATTATATACCCACATATTTATCTACATTTATTTATCAATTTAATTAAATGCATACCCACATATTTATGTATTTATCTAATCATATATCAACCAATTAATTAATCGATCAATTAACTAATAAATTAATCTAAGCAATTTATTTATCTAACCAATAATTAATTTAACTATTATTTGCGTCATCATTTAGTGATTGATTTCTCTATTTTATGAGCCAATTTAGCTAACCAATTATTGATTTATCTAACCAATAATTTATTTAACTCTTTATTTATTTGTGTCATCATTTGGTGATTTCTTCGTTTATTTCTTCATTTTATGAGGCAATTTAGCTAACAATAATTTCTTTATTTAAACAATTATTTATGTCATTTATTGGATTGGATGTACCTTTATTCGTCTTGCAATGGCGAAATTTACATTTCACAGCAGCAAAGTTATGAAAGGGAGAGGAAAGGAAAGAAAGAAGTAGAAAAACAAAATATAGGAGCTGCTCGAATGGCAGCCACTCTCGCGGCGCCATCTTGAAGTCAAAAAGTGATTTATTCATTGATTTTATGAGACAATTTAGCTAACCATTTATTTGTTGATCTAACCAATAATTCATGTATCAATTTATTTTGTGATTTCTTCATTCGTTGATTTATTTATTTACTTTTCTGAGCCAATTTAGCAGAATGTGTTTGCGGAAGAGACGACCGTGACTTGCCACCTCGCATCACTTTCTTGTATTTCAATCAACAAGGACACCACAGCGGAGGCGAGGGCGGGGGTTGCATGTAAACCAAAGTGCACAATTAGCACTACACGGTGGGGACGGGGGGCGAAAAGTGCAACGTGGCGAGAAATGCGCGAAACATGAAAAGAGACGAGGGGCTACCAACATGAGAAATGATTGGGGGAAGCGGGGAGGGTAAATTGCGCAAGCGAAAACACTGACTTCATTGTTTTTCCAACTGAGAAAAGCAGAAAGGAAAATGGAGGGTGAGTGATAGTGGTTGTAGGGGGAGGAGGGGGGCAGAGTCGTAGACAAAGACAACGAGAAAAAGAATTCGTGCAAAGTGTGATTAAAGTGGGAGGTCCTGAAAACGTCTGTCTGTCCGTCCGTCTGTCCATCAACACTCAAATTAAAGGACAACCGACGTCACTTTTTTGTTTTTTTAACTGACATCAGAAAAACGTTTTATAGCATCTAAAATACCCAAAATACGCAGTATGATATTTTTAGTCAAATGCAAAACATCAATAAAAATGACTTAGTGTCCAAAATCTGCAAAAAAAAATTGAGCTGCGAATTGGCCATTTTCAGAAAGTCCTGCCCCCAGTTCGTGACATCACACCAAGACGTCTTGCATTGCTGGAGAATTAAAACAATGGCTTCAGAGTCGGAGAATATGCTTTCTTGTTACACATGTTTGCAATTGATTAAAGAATTTATTCCGTGCCATTTTGAGGCAACATTGGGGGGAAATGTCTCACCCAAAAAGAAGCAGAAAAATGGCCACCAAGCTCCTGTGAGGAATGAATCAGCCCTTTTCCACAGGCTGATAAATTCCTTACATGGAGCTTGGACGCCCTCTTCTGGCTCTTTCTGGTGCAACACGCGGTTTTCAGACCGAACAAGCATTGACGTGATGGAAGGACTGCTACAATGTGTCCTTTTTTTTTTTTGGTCAGGGGCGTTCCTTCGGTGACGTCACGTACGGACTCGTCACCAACTCAAAAACTTCCGGAATATTCAGCACGAGTCTTAAAACGTAAAATCTAGCTATATGCGGTGGAATCTTTTTAAAATACGCTCAGTAGAAGTCATTTGAAGACATTTTACAAATTATGGACACAACTTGTTCGGAGACATCGGTTTTCCTTTAAACACTAACAATTCTTCTGGTCTTTGCCTATTGCAGAATCAGGCAAGGAGCTCTCTTCGGGTAAGTCTTGCCTCATTGCGGGTCATGCTAACCCAACCCAAAGGGAGGTTTTAACACCGTCCGTGCCTTCCACAGGTGAGGTCACCGCCATCGTCATCGGCATCATGTGCGGCTGCGTGGGCCTTGCCGTCGTGGTCCGATTTATCGTCAAGACCGTACGGTAAGATGTCGGGGTGGCTACCGAAAAATGTCAAGCGAGTGGAGTTTGAGTTATATCGTCGTTCCTATCCGCCGTTAACTATCTTCCCGTCTCTTGGCAGATTTTGCACTCTACTCCACCGTCAAAAGGCGGCGGTAAACAGGTGGCGCTCTGCATTTGACATTAACCGTTCTGTGTTTTTTAACATTCCCTTTTTTGGGTTGAGAAAGCGTGAGAGAACTTTCAGGGTTTTTCTACAAGCGGTGGAATTTGGAAAATGGACTTGGGATACAAGCGACTTTGCTTATAGTGCGGAAAATATGGGATTCAAAATTCAATGTTGGGTTGATGATTACAGACGGTCCCCAACTTACGAAGGAGATCCGTTCCGAACGGTCGTTCGTAAGTTGAATTTGTTCGTAAGTTGCTTCACTGCTATATTTCTTATGGAGTGTATGTTTAAAGGACAACCGACACCATTTTTTTGTTTCCTAACTGACATCAAAAAAACGTTTTATAGCATCTAAAATACCCAAAACACACAGGCTGGTATTTTTAGTCAAATGCAAAACACCAATAAAAGCGTCCAAAAACTGCCACAAAATAAGCTCGGAACTGGGCAGATTCAGAAAGTCCCCGCCCCCTTCTTCGTGACGTCACGCCAGGATACTCCTTCACAAACTCCCTTGCTCCAGAATCAAAACAATGGCTTCAGAGAGTTCAGATTCTGAGAAGATGCTTTCATGTTACTCATCCAATTATGAATATGATTCAAATAGTTCTGAAGAGGAAAGCATAAATGTTTGCAATCGATTAAAGAAGTCCTTCCGTGTCAATTTGAGCCGTCTGGACTCCAATGTAGTGCCCAGAAAATGCACAAGATGGCGCACAAGCTCCGTTGGAAATGGGCTGATTTGTTACCCCAATTGGCTGCGACACACAACGATTCACCATCGTGTTATTTATGTAGTTTTTCTTCTAATTTTGCCATCAACACGGATCAACACGAGTACCCAAAATGCATTGTGTGTCACTTTCTTGGTCAGGGGCGTTCCCTCCGTGACGTCACGCGGGGATCGTCATCAACTCGAAAACAAGACTTCCTAAATATTCAGCGCGACTCTTAAAAGGTAAAATATAGCTATATGCGGTGGAATCTTTGTAAAATACGCTCAGTAGAAGTCATTTCAAGTGATTTTACAAATTATGGACGCAACTTGTCCGGAGTGTCGGTTGTCCTTTAAAGGATAACTGAAAGGTCCTCCTAAAGTTTTAGCGTATTTTAAAAATCATTTCAAATAATGTACGGCGTACTCCAACTTTTATATGGGAATTGTAATCATTTATCAGGGGCCAAGGTTGACAGATATGACTTTTGATACTTTTAAAAACTATTTCATCTCAAATCCACTGTGGGTGGGGGGGGGGTCTTTACAGAAATTTTTTTTGAATTGTGTCCATCGTCCTGATGTTCATTGACCTGAACGGAATTGTCCTGACAGTCTTTCAGATAACTTCAGCCGCCCACCCCCAACCCCTGCATGACAAAATATCCACCCCGATCTAACACAATCAATCATGTCTAATCATACGTTGCTCTTTGATCACCTCAATGATTTTGTCACAATGTCTTTTTTTTCCCGATGATTGTGTCTTTTTATATTCTCGTGACAGCTCCACCTCTAGCTGGGACGTCCTTACCAATAACCGGCCAGCTCCGATGCAAAGGTTGAGTCAAGCACCCCAAAATGATTCCCTTTTTTTTCAATCTAAAATCTTCTCTTTACTTTCACCAAACATTCACTTTGACTCACTTTCTTTGGCTAATCACTTTCCAATAGTGATGGAAACAATCCCAGAGGTAATCAATCTAATCAATATATTCACTGTTTGTTAGCAGAGGAGCTGAAGTTTTAGCCTAGTTACCAGCAGTGAGCATATAAAACTCAACTAGTGTATCGTGACGTTTGTAATTGGACATAATAGTGATGGGAATTCCGGCTCTTTTCAGAGAACCGGTTATTTTGGATCGGCTCACTAAAAAGATGCTCTTTTGGCTCCCAAACGGCTCCTCAGTTTTTTTTTTTTGTCTTTTTTTTTGTTGCTTAAATTAATTAACTAGCAAAAATCATGTAAAATTATGTAAAAAACGAATTACTCATGTAAAAAATATCAAATATTTTTATTTATATGGCTTGATTTATATGTGCACAGAGACCATCCACAAACTTTCACTTTCCCTGTGATGATCAGCTGTCACTAATTTGCTTTTCATATTAATAATGTTATCATACCAACTAGTAAAAAATATAATTGAATAATAATAACAGCATAATGTAATAACATTTGTCCACCTGTCTACCCTAAGCCCCCCCCCCTTCTCCTCACTGCTGCGTGTGTCTGTAATTCTCCCCTCCCTCCTCTACCACGGATATCGACCAATCACGTGCGGCTTTAACCGAAGACCGGGGGCGGGGAATAGAGGAAGAAAAAAATTGGTTCCCATTTCCGACTCCTTGTTAGGAACCGGCTCGTTCGTGAATGACACATCACTAATATGTAACACAAAATGGCGGCAAAAAACACAGAGCATGATAAAGCATGTATGTAGCATGTACACAATCGCAAAACCATAGTTAGTAATTGTATTTAGTAGTTTAGCTAGTCAACAAAAACCAAGTACTGCACACACAATCACACGAGGTTCATCAACATTTTCAATGAGTATAATCCACTTCAAAACAAACAACAACAGCTAGAAACCAAATTGTCAGCACAAAATGGCTCTTTAGGGATTTAGCTTAGCTTGGCCATTTAGCTTTAGCCACCAGATAACACGTTTCACATATACTTTGGTGTTTTCAGCGTCAAACTCGGAAAAGTGGGGTGAAAATCAAGTTGCCGACTTCAGTGACAAAAAAAAATCTTTAGCAAAATGGCTTCTTGCATTTGTTTTATTTTTATCTATCCGTTCCTCCATTTTCTAATCTGCTTTTCTTTACAAGTGTCGTCTTAATTTTTTATACAATTCTTTAAGGCCATAATAATTGTGATTTTTTTCCCCCTCAACACAATTAAACAAAAGTTTAGAAACCACAAGCTCTTTTGGGTGTTTAAAGCAGTTCTTCTGGGGTTTCCTTTGCTTTTCGAAGTGTCTTTTGTCATGACAGCTTGGTGTACAAGCATTGTAACATCTTTTCTTTCCAACATTCTGATCCATTCATTCACTAATAACTAATCATCTCATTTTCGTCATGAAATAATGTCCATTTTCATAACTGTACGCCACACTCGCAGACTTCTATTTTTGGACAAAGAGCGACCTCTATTGGCCAAACTGTCAAACGAGTCTGACTCGAAGAACGTAATGAGTTTTTTGTGTGGTCATTTCAGGATGAAGGAGCCCGAGAAAGCAAAAGAGAAACAACAAGAAATTGTTCTTAACTCCACTTCTCAAGCAGAAAAGCGATCGTCTCCCCAAAGCGAGCCTTAGTTAGCCAAACTGGCGAATTTCCAAGAGAAAAACAACTGTTGGAACTCGTCCATGACAGGAAAATCAAATGATGTGAAATACATGGATGGGAAGGAAATACGATGGATGAACTCTTGAAGCACTTAAATATGTCACTTTGCTGGCTCTTTGTGTTTTTAACGTGTTGTATGATCGCGACGTCCGACATGGGCGAATTGTTCGTGTAAATACTTTGTACAGTGTTTTTTTTAGTTCTATTTCTGATTCAGCCGATATCCCCATCAAATTGCACCGATTGAAATGTTGATGTGTTCACATTTCAATACCCAATGTATTCTTGTATTAGCCCGCTCAGGGATTTGAACATGGAAGCAAAAAAAAAAAAAAAACTAAAAACAAACAAAAAAACAAAACAAAAAAGACGGAGTTGGCAACGTAAAATGGCCGCCCGGCTCCAATCGGCACATGCAAATATGGCTTCCGGTGTCCTCACTACTGTTGTTGTCATTTTGAATTGTCATCGTATTTTCAAGACAATTAAAACGAAAAAAAGCACTTTTCTCGTCTTGTTTGCTTTGAGGAACGGTCAAGTATTTTTTTTATGTGTTTTTTTTTCTTCCAAAATCGCTCCAACAAACTGCGCCAGTTCTGGCGCAGTGGATTTACAAAGTTGCGCCAGTGTCTGTCAAAATGCATAAATGCCGCAGCCCAGATACATCCCTGATAATAGCGGTGAAACGGGTGAAGACGGGAAGAGGACAGGAGAAAAAGCTGAGAAAAAAAACAAAGCGCCCGTTCCCATAGTCAGCACCTCAAATTGTGTTCAGACATGTTTGTTTCTCGCAAAAACTCCTTAAAGGACAACCGAAGTCACTTTTTTGTTTCCTAACTGACATCAGAAAAACGTTTTATAGCATCTAAAATACCAAAAACACGCAGTATGATATTTTTCGTCAAATGCAAAACACCAATAAAAATGACTTAAAGTGTCCAAAATCTGCAAAAAATTGAGCTGCGAATTGGGCATTTTCAGAAAGTCCCGCCCCCAGTTCGTGACGTCACGCCAAGACGTCTTTCATTGCAGGAGAATCAAAACAATGGCTTCAGATTCGGAGAATATGCTTTCTTGTTAGACATCCAGTTGTGAATATGATTCAAATACTTCTGAAGAGGAAAGCATACATGTTTGCAATCGATTAAAGAATTTATTCCGTGCCAGTTTGCGACCGAGCTCCTGTGAGGCATTAATCAGCCCATTTCCACAGGCTGATAAATTCCTTATATGGAGCTTGGTCGCCCTCTTCTGGCTCTTTTTGGTGCAACATGACGTTTTCAGACCAAACAAGCACAGCAAAATGCATTGACGTGCTGGAAAGACTGCTACAATGTGTCCTTTTTTTTCGGTCAGGGGCGTTCCTTGAGTGACGTCACGTACGGACTCGTCACCAACTCAAAAACAAGAGTTCCGGAATATTCAGCGCGAGTCTTAAAACGTAAAATATACCTCTATGCGGTGGAATCTTTGTAAAATACGCTCAGTAGAAGTCATTTGAAGCCATTTTACAAATTATGGACACAACTTGTCCAGAGACTTCGGTTGTCCTTTAAGTTCATTAAAAGTGCACGACTGCTCCTTTTCTTCTTGCCTCCTACTGTTCGGCCGACCCCTGAACCTCGCCGTCGGCCCACTTCTCACTCACCACTCATTCTTTCATTCTCCTCGTGCTTTTCCTCAATAATTGTTGTACACTTTTACTTCCTTCGCAGCCACAGTTGGCTGACATATGTGGGCGACATATTTATGTGTCTGCCCGTCGACGTGACATAAGAGGTCAGGTACGGTCAATACGGGGTAATACACGGGCCACCTTCACGAACTGCAGAACGTATTTACTACTGATGGGAACTCCGGCTCTCTGAAAGAGCCGGTTCTTTTGGCTCGGCTCACTGAAAAGATCTGGCTCTTTTGGCTCCCAAGTTTGTTTGTTTTTTTGTTGCTTAAATTAATTAACTACCAAAAAGAATTTAAGATTATGTGAAAACTAAATTACTCATGTAAGAAAATACACTATCAAATATTTTTTATTGATATGGCTTGATTTATATGTGCACAGAGAGCATCCACTAACTTTCCCTGTGGTTATTCTGGTCTGATGATCAGCTGTCATTAATTTGCTTTTCATATTAATAATGCTTTCATACCAACTAGTAAAAAGTATAATAATTGAATAATAACAGCATAATGTAATAACATTTGTCCACCTGTCGACCATACCCCCCCTTCTCACTGCTCCGTGTGTCTGGTATTCTCCCCTCCCTCCTCTACCACGGATATTGACCAATCACGTGCGGCTTTAACCGAAGAACAGGGGCGGGGAATAGAGGACAAAAAAGTTGGCTCGAAATTTCCGCCTCTTTGTTAGGAACCAGCTCTCTTCGTTCACTTCATCTCTAAGAACCGGCTCGTTCGCGAATGACACATCACTAGAATTTACATCAATTTAAGAATGAGCAAAAAGAGATGGACTGGATTTGAGCAGAGCTTTTATTTTACAACGTCTGCCTCGCAGTCTGAACGAGAACACACCTTCTTCCGGCTACAAAACACACTTCCTGTTTCCATCAGCCAATCAGACGCCGTCAATATAAACGTGTTGAAGAGATTATAAAAAAATATTTTAGATAACTTTAACACCAATGACAATACTGTAGTGTTAAAACATAAAAATGACAATTTATCAAAAGCTTACAAAGTTATAAAACTCGTCATGTAAAAACGAGCAACCAATTAAATCCCATATTTCCCTTTTTGTTTGGCATCCGGTTCAAGACATCAACTCATGCGATATTGCGAACGAACATTTGCATCTAAAAAGCACACAAATAAAAGAACACATGCGTGTCATTGAAATGATTAGCCACATTTGCCCCCAAAAAGGGAGCATTTCAATCGCCTTTAAAACTTTCCTTGACAAGTAAAACCAGAAAGAACAATTATCTGTCCTACTCGTTTACTCACCAGTGATGTTAGTTTGCGCAATTTAAGTGGAGTTTTTAGGTTAAGTAACGCCAGTTATAACATACCGAAAACTTGGCCGTGTCGACATGGAGAAACTTGGGGAATTTCAACCCGCAGCAGCTTCCTGAGGGGATATTTTGAGGCGTACTGAACCAGATTGTCTACAGGCCAGTGAGCCTCATAGTGTAGTATTCACACCACTAATGGTACGCGCGCTCCCCCTGGTGGTGAATTAATCAATCACTGCTAATACTGTTGATCAGTAAACTTTTTCCAACAATACATTCGCAGTTAACAATACCACTACTAATAATATATTTCATGTATAAGTACCTTTAAAAACTCTCAAGGAAACTTTAAAGTCACAGGTTGGGTTTTACTGCGGGTGAGCCAGCGTTCACGTAACCCGGAAGTAATTCAAATACCAACTGGCCATGGGTACAATAACGTCCAAATAAAGCAAAACTACTCATCGATCTTTAAAAACTGTTTTGAAAAAGTATGCAGGTCCTATCGTTAACGTATGTGCACTATATTAACAAGAAATCATATTAGTGGGTTTTGTTTTTCTATTAAAATCCAGTGTTAATCGTGAATTTGTGTAATGTTACAGCAGTTTATATGAAATACAATTTCCGGGATAAAAAAAAACGATCTTTTAGACACACCTCCTACACTATATTATTTTCTTTCTGGTCAGTTTGGTGGTATTTCAATTTTGTTCTTTTTTCGGTGCTAGGCCGAGAGTTTCGAAAGGCGCTTATGAATAAAATGTAATATTATTATTGTTCTGAATTTCAGAAGCCTTTCTTGAAGTCACACAAAGGTTCCACAAAAATATTTTACCCCTTGAGACCCATACAAAAATAAGAATAAAAAAATAAAAACAAGGAAAAAAATAATGTGCTTATATTTCCTACACGACATAATTTGCTTTCTGGTCAGTTTGGTGTTATTTGAATGTTGTTCTTTTTTTGTTGTCACTCTCAAATGAAGCCAACCGTCAAACAATCAGCTCACCTCCGTTGCTCCGTTAGCTGAATGTTAGGATACAATGGGTATCCTTTTTTCCAAAATGGCTCATAATAACAATAACAATAATCACACTCATAACAATAATAATACATTTCATTTAAAAGCGCCTTACAAAACATTCAAGGACACTTTACAGCCGCAGGATTTTTTTTTTTGCGGGTTTTGTTGCCCTTGAAATGATTCAGACATCCATGATTATTATCTATTAGCTATCTGTCAGCCAAAACAAGGAAAAGAAGAGCTATCAATTAGCTATCTATAGCTATCTATTAGCTAGCCAGATAGCTTTCTATTTATTTGAGTTATTCCGGGTTGAGTGAACGCTGGCGCGTGTGGCTGCCGCTGCTCACCCACAGAAAAACTTATCCCGTGACTGTAAAGTGACATTGAGAATTTTGAAAGGTGCTTATAAATGAAATGTATATTATTATTATTACTGTTCTGAACATTTTTTGAAGTCACACAAATGTTCCACAAAAATATTTTTCCCTGTGACACCCATACAAAAAAAAAAAACATTCAATTGCTTCTCAACCAATTATTGGTTTCCAACAATTCTTGCTTCCTTATAAGCAAGTTGAAGAATATTTTTTGTAAACACTTAGTTACAAGTTAATGACTTAAAAAAGTTCAAATCAGCCCCAAATGTGAATAATACAATCAAAATCTTTAAAAGGATCGATCCAAACTGTCAAACCAGGCACATCACAACAAACATGGCCGACAGCAACCACAGCCATGTTGTTTTCAAGTTGGGGGCGTGGCCTTTGATGTCGGGATCCTGGCACCCTCTGGCATTGTTGCTGGGCTTGGCGCTTTTAGGATTTCCCTCAAAATGGACGGGCACGCACTGGTTGTCTAACGTCTCACAAGCCAGGATCAGATGTTTACTTTCGCGGACGACGTTCCTGATCCCGCAGGTGCCCTGCTCGCTCCTCACAGTGACGAAGGAGAAAGGCTCCCGGCTGATGCACAGGTTGTTCTTGAAGGCTTTTCCGCCTGCGCTGGTGCACACGGCTCGAACCTTGTCCAGGTCTTTTGGTTCCAGGAAGGATTGGGTTGGTCTTTCGCAGCCGCCGTTGTCCTTGATGTAGATCCTCCATTCGCCGGCATCCAGAGTGGTGGGAAGCCCCGAGCGAACGTGACGCTTGATGAAGGTGTTAAAGCCGTCGTTCCATTTGGTTCGCTGGCAGGGAGCGTCGTTGTATGCGCGCGTCAGATGTGTCGAAAGGACGCAAGCGACCGCGAGTAACGCGAAAACAGCGGCGGCCATTCTGCAAATTCTTTCACGGCGAGTCTAAACAAACGGCGCCCCGCCTCCCTTTACAAGGACTGGACTTTAGTTTGCTGCTACCGCCGCTCTAGCCGCTAATAGCTGTCTGCGTTTCCACTCTACATTAAAAAAAATCTTCAGACGTTCTTTTAGCAAAAGAGGAAGCTACTGGTTGGCCGTCAATAACCGCAAAAGTTCCAGACGTAGGACGCTTTTTTTCGCTTGAGGTTGCACATTTCCCGTCATGGGCTAGTGAGGCGGTATGGGGAGGGGCTTGCTGGCTGCATGCGTCCTATTAGTGTGTCGTTCGCGAACGAAACGGTTCTTTGAGCCGGATCTCTGCAATGACCGAAGAGAGCCGTTTCCGAACAAGTAGCCGGTAATGGGAGCCGAATTTTTTTGTCCTCTAATCCCCGCCCCGAGTCTTCGGTTAAAGCCGCACGTGATTGGTTGATATGCGTGGTTAGAGGAGGGAGGGGAGAATTCCAGACACACACAGCACTGAGGAGAAGGGGAATTAGGGTAGACAGGTGGACAAATGTTATCACATTATGCTGTTGTTATTATAATTCAATTGTTATATTTTTACTAGTTGGTATGATAGCATTATTAATATGAAAAGCAAATTAGTGACAGCTGATCATCAGACCGGAGTAACCACAGGGAAAGTCAAAGTTAGTGGATGATCTCTGTGCACATATAAATCAAGCCATATCAATAAAATTTTTTGATATAGTGTATTTTTTTACATGAGTAATTCGTTTTTCACGTAACTTTACATGAAAAAAAGAGGAGCCATTGGGAGCCAAAAGAGCCGAATCTTTTAAGTGACCCGAGCCAAAAGAACCGGCTCTCTGAAAAGAGCTGCAATTCCCATCACTACTGCAGGCTTGTGAGGCGGTATGGGGAAGGGCTTGTTGGCTGCAGGCATAGCTGTCTTATGTCATTCTGGCTCTCCACGAGGAAGGAGGGGTGCACTCATGGTGAGACGGGATTCCGCCACGTCCAAAAATAGTCCTTCAATGTTTTGTACGGATTTGTGACGGTCCGGGTTTTGTTGACACAGATCAATTATTTACATCCCGGTTGTCTGATACAATACAATCCATACACATTGATTTATATAGCACTTTAACAACAGCTGAAGCTGTAACAAAGCGCTTAACATGGACAGGAGGTATCATATACAATAAATATAAATAAAGCAGTCACAAAGATAGTAGAAAGCACCAGGGAGTGAAACCAAGTGAAATGAAATGAAGTGCCTCGACTTTATGTTATTTTCCAAAATGGAATTTGTTCTATTTTTATGTTTAATTTTGTTTGTTTTTGTCCCAAAAAAATCTGGACAGTAATAAAATGCAAGTCCAAAAATGGGGATCATTACACACCTGATAAAGTGCTATATGATTTTTCAAAAGTTCAACCGGTCATCCAGGAGGGGCTCAGAATGGAGCCACTTCTCCTCCATATAGAGACGAGTCAGATGAGGTGGCTCGGGCATCTGATTAGGACGCCTCTTGGACGCACCTAGTGAGGTGTTCCGGATTTTAACTCATTCACTGCCATTCCCAAATGTATTCCCGAATTGAAAAGCATGACGTGGAGCGCCATTCCTGAATTGGTTCATGTTTTGTTTTTTTTCTTGTGGCAATGCCGATAAAGCACTGGTCAGACCTCTGACAATGTTTTTCCTTCCCACGAAGGGGCAGCATTTACCTTTTGTACAGCCGCCCCCATTTCAAGCTTATATAACTGCAGACCAAAATAACTTAGGAATTAACTATTTTTTGTAATGGAAAAAAAAGAGGGCCAAAGCTTTCTTACGCTGAATTGAATGTTTATCTAGTCCTAAAACTCAATATTCTGTGGATCCTGGAATTTGAGTAAAAATGACAAAAACCCTGGCACTGGAGTGGGCACATTTTTGCACATCGTCTGGCACTGAATGAGTTAAATGTTTGACAAACTTTTTTTTGACAACTTGTATAAGCATGTATCAATAAATCCACATTGAATTGTATTGTATTCCCTTTAGTGTGGCTCCATCTGGTGGATGCGTAATGCAACTGCTGACACAATTCCTCCCTATTTCCAACTAATAATAACAATAATACATTTCATTTATAAGCGCCTTCCAAAACTCTCAAGGACACTTTACAGTCACAGGATATTTTTTTCTGCGGGTGAGCAACGGCAGCCACACGCGCCAGCGTTCACTCAACCCAGAAGTAATTCAAATAGATAGAAAGCTAGCTAGCTAGCCAATCGATAGCCAACAGCTAGATAGCCAGCCAGCTAGATAGTAGCTAGCTAGCTAGATAGCCAGATAGCTAATTGACTATATACTAGACTAATAACGAGAGGACTACTTCCACTCGCAGTGGACACTTTGACAACCAAGCGAATAGGAAGAAGGACAACGTCCACTTGGTAGGACGAAAGGTCGACGCTCAAGGTCATTTCTCAGTTGGGACCCGATAAGGAAGAGTTGGCCACATGGTGAAATTCGGTTGACATTAGATAGAGGAAAGGAAATAGGAAACGATAGTCCGTATGAGAGGAAGCACAAGAGGAAGAACGGGACATTTTATCCTTGCAGGAGTGCAGATTTGAGGCTCCAAAATGCCCCCCCCCTTAGCACCCACTATGATTTTGTAACATGACCTCATGAGAACGTTCAAAAGGTTAAGCGTCGCGTTTCAACTTGACTATTTTCCAGCAACGTGTTACAGCTACACACACACACACACACACACACACACACACACACACACACACACACACACACACACACACACACACACTTGCCACGACAAGCAATTTTCTGTTATCCTGTTGAGAAAAAGCTTCACTTTGTCACGACGGGCAGCTCCCCACCCCGTTTTCCCTAGCGTCCGCCACTTAATGAAGTCATTCCATCACAATGGGATTTTCCATTCTGTTAGCATTAAGCTAGGAGGTACAGTGATACCTCAGTTTACGAACGCTTTAGCTAACGAACTTTTCGCCTTATGAACATTAAAATCTTGGCATACGAACTAGTTTTTGAGAAACAAACGTAACCGCACAAAAATGATGTATTATGGGGACCTGGAAACGGATTATTCTAATTTTTAATTGTCACGATCTGGTTGGCCCCGCCTGCAGCTGCACAGGTGTTGGTTGTTCCAATCAGTGTCAGTTAAAAGGACTCCCGGCACCACCATTCCGTGTCGGGTCATTGGATGTGTTTGCTTCACCCTGTCAGGTTTGTTTCATCTTGGCGGATTTTTACTCATGGTTTTCTTTGATACTTTGTACTTTTCTGTTCAGATGACTGATGTTTTAGATTTTGTTCCTGCTGACTTTATTTTAATACAATTTGTCAAATACAACCTGCTGCTTGCTTATTTGGGATGCACAACCATCACTACCTTGTAAACCGTGCCATTAATGGTTTCTTCTGGGAAAGAAATGTTTGGCAGATGAACTTTTCACCTTACACACACTTTCTGGCAACCAATTAAGTTTGTAAGCCGAGGTATCACTGTATTTGTAAATGTGGTTTTAAGTCATTATTTTTAGCAACTCTGTGTTTTATTTAAGACTCAACATGCACTAGGCGTGGCATGAAATAACTTAAAACCGCATTATGCTACTGTTGAGCACTTAGCTAGCCTCATTTCCATCCAACTCGCGCGCTGTGTTTCAAGCCCTCTGTTACTGCGGTGCTCAATCACGCAACGCGCCACTCCCAAAGCGCCGATTGATCTTTTGAAAAGTGACCGATGATGCCATCAAAGTTATAATTCGCGGGTGGCCGCCACGGGGAAGATTCACGGTTCAAGCTAGCGATTAGCACATGAGTGTGACATGCTAACAAAACACAGAGCATGGAACAAGAGGGATTTTTTTTCGTGTTTGTGTGTGTGTGTGCGTGCGCGCCAACACGTGATGACAAAGGGCCGCACGGCTTTCAGGCGCAATCAGCCGTGAACTGCGCCCCTCAACATTTCTAAAATGTCCTCCCTCCTTCCCTTTTACCTCTGATAACTTTCTCTGGACCCCCTCCTCTGTCACTTTTCTATTCTCACCCCCTACTCTCTTCCCCTCCTCCATCTCGCTTTTGTTCTTTTGTGCCACTCTGACACATTCCTCACGCACGTCGAGAAGGGCAAAATTGAAAGGGAGAGGACCTCAAGCAGAAGATGAAAAAGAGTGATGGGAGCGTTGGAAGATGGCAGTTTTTTTTTAAATTGTATTTTTATAACTCTCATTTCTGATCGACATAACTGATGCATGAGCGAGTCAGAAAAGAGGCGAGGATTATGATTTGGTGAAGATCAAACAGGTGATGACAGTAATGAAGAGGTTAAAGTAAAAGGGTCAACGTTATGAAAAAAAGTCTCCTCTCTCTTTGCGACAAAGACAAATGCGATTGTCATTCGCCCGCAGGATTCGATTTATCTTCAAGTGTTCTATGCCGACACCAAAGAAAAAAAAATACAATCATGGGGCTGTTTTTGCAGATGTAGCCAATATGAGAAACGTTTTGACACAACAACATAGAAGTGCGATGTATCTTTCTAAAAATGTATATCGCTATATATACATAAATTCAGGTAAGATCCGAGTTACGACTGTATATACATAAATTCAGGTAAGATCCGAGTTACGACCGGGTTCCGTTCCGACAAAACGGTCGTAAGTCAAATGGTCGTAAGTCGAAATCCATTCAAAATGGCCGACGTGACCTTTACACGACAGGATAGTAAGCGATGTCAATGTGTTGTTTTTAAGCAACTTTTTCTATTGAATACTATTATATACCAAACTGTTTACAGTTCATTTGCATAAATGGTATAACTTTTAGTGTCATTTTTATCATTTTATATTTCATATTATCATTTTTTATTACTGTATAACTGCACCTGTAAAGTATACAAAACTGCTTACTGTACAGTTGATTTATAATTGTTGTACTTACCTTTTAGTATTGGTTTTATCATTTTATATTTCATATTATCGATTAGCTCTCCCTGCTAACGGCCAGAACAGGTCGCCTGACACACACGCTCGGACTCAGGAGGACGACGAAGAAAAAAAGCAGTGTACAGTACTACAGGAGATGTTGCCGAGACGCTAACTAAACTGTATAACTACTGTATTGAGTGTAGTCACGCCGTAGATTGCTGTGCAAGTGTGTGACATGCTGGCTGGCCAAAACTGTAGTATGTGTTGCCGGCTGCTTGTGCGTTGTGCTGCCACGCGTAGGAAAAAAAAGGTCTCTGGCACTCGTGGTCGTAAGTACGGGTGGTTGTAATTAGCGCCGGTCATAACTCGGATGCTACCTGGATATATTTATGTGAAATAACATTACAAAAATTAATTTAAATTAGGTTATTTTTTTTTTTTACATTTGCAAATTAAATTTGTAAAAAACTGTGAGCCTGGAAAATCCCATTGGCAAGCTAACAGTTAGCATTGACAGCTGGTGTTTTATCACCCCGTGAAAGGAGTCAAGAAAAAAATGTATTTTTAAAAATATATTCACCCCTCTCTGAACAGGATTAATAAACCTCATTTTGAATCATCTCAGGGAGAAAGCATTTCATGCAGCGTCGACCCACCCCCACTGATGTCAAAATGGCCACAAACGTCATGACTCATAGTAGAAAATGGCAACGCAGTGAACATTTTCAGATGCTTCATTATATTTTCCATGAACACAATAAAAATCAGAATATGGAGAGGCATATATTCTTTATCCTCTGCAAAACTGTATCATGAATTGGATTGCTTTGCTATTGATAAAAATTGTGTTCTTTGTATTTTTACAAAGTGCTGTTTTTCCTTATTTATTTATTTTTTTAGGGGGGGGGGGATAATAGCATTTCCAGTCATTTCTGCAGGGGGAAGATTGAAAGTAGGTGTTCAGAGTTGGAAGGCATTTTCACTCGAGAAGTTTATTCCGAGTATAAAGTCACAACATAACAGAATATAGTTATAATTGGGGGCAGTTGTATAAGACAAAATGAAACATTATTACAGCTTTAAATCTTAATTTGGAGTACAGTGATACCTCGGTTTACGAACTTTTCGGTTTACGAACTTCACATTTATGAAAATTTTACCTTGGCATACAAACTGAGCTGTCACAATGAGTGATGTGTCATTCGTGAACGCGCCCAAAGGTCAATAAAAACACTTTATTATGCAGTACAGTTTATTTCTTTAATTATAATACCACAGCACATTTATTATACATAAAATAAGTTATATTTTGTGTAGTTTTAAGGCTTATTTAGTACAAAATTATGTTTTATGGGGACCTGGGAACGGATTATTCTCATTTTAATGGTTTCCTATGGGAAATTAATTTTGGGGATACACACTTTTCGCCTTACACCAGGGGTGTCAAAGTCATTTTTTGCCGCGGGCCACATTGTAGTTATGGTTTCCTCTCGAGGGCCGTTATGAATTTGGGGAACCCATTAGAATGTTTAAATCCCTTCAAATATTACATATAGAGCACACAGCAAATTAAGGAATAACTCATTTTCAAATCTGAAGTCAAGAATAATGACTTTTATTGTGGTTGACATCCAAAAATATGAAATTTTGGCTCAGATTTTAGCAATCATCATGGAATTTAACAAGTTTGATTTGCTTTCGCGGGCCGAAAAAAAATGATGTGGCGGGCCGGATTTGGCCCGCGGGCCTTGACTTTGACACCTGTGCCTTACACACTGTCTGGGAACCAATTAAATTCATAAGCCAAGGTATAACTGTACCATACAGTGGCTATGTTAAAAAAACGTTTTAAGAGGACTGGTTTATGTGCATCTGACAAACATTCAGAAGAAATATTAAGACCCTCAACAATTTTTATTACCCGCCCACCCAGTCAAATAAAACGTTTTTGTAACACTGTTGTCTTAACACTGCAGTTTTGTTTTACCCTTCTAAAATGTGAGAGTTGTCTTGTTGCTGAGTTCGTTTTTTTTTTTTTCGTTTTGTTTTTAGACGGCCGCCATACGCGTAAAGTCACGGCGACGTCGAGCGAGTCCGTCGCACGAACGGCTCAATTCGGACGCGTCAGCTCGTAAAAAAAAAAAGCCGCTCGTCTTCAATTACCATCGTGTAACTCTTCTTTATAGCTCCTTGCGTGTGTGCGTGTATGTGTGTGTGTGGACTGACACGGAGCCTTTACGTGGATTGGTCGCGCAACCCCCTTACACCCTCTTACCCCTCGTCAAAGTCGCCCGGGTTACGGCGAGCTAATTCGCCGTGCAATGAAGCGGATGGGATCATCCATCATGAGTCAATAGTTAACGTCGGCTTTGTATCGTTGCCATCCATCATGGGCGACCATTGCGCGCGCCCGTGTTCCTTGCGCGAATACCTCCCACACCGCGGGAACCCCCCCTCTATCCCTCCCTTCCGTTCTCGCAGCGGGTGGGAGGCAAAGGGAAGCCATCGCCGATCAGTGTCGATCCCAACTCCCTTTTTTTTCTTTCTTCACTTCCTCCTTCAGCAGACTACTAGTGGCCCGTGACAACCGCCCCCCTTTCACACACAAGCACCGCCCCCCCACCATTTTAAACGGATATTCCACCGTGCAAGCCAGAAGCTGTATCCCATTACCGGCGTTTTTATTTTTATGGCGACAGCGTGAAGAGAGAGGGGGGCGTTCGAGTGACCGGGGGGGGGGGGGCACTCAGTGAGCGATGGGGCTTCGAAATAAACAACCTCAGCACACCCGTGGGATCAATACATAACGTTTTTCTCGAGTTCACAGCAAAAACATTGCCGACAGGGAGCGCCATTTTATCAAAAGTCCCGCCGTTTGTCAAGTGGGCGTGGTCATATTAATAAAGAGGCGTGGTCACGCCTCAGCAACACTGCCTTATTTCCAGCGGGGCAATTACTTTTCATTTGCCGCAGGAACACAGTCAAAGTGGTGTGGACAAGGGGGGGCTCTGTGGGGGGACATTAGCAAAATCCAGGGGAAGAACCGAAGAGGACGAGCGAGTCTTTTCTTTACCCGAGGTGGGCACAGAGCAGCATGGAGCGCAAAATCCCGGATTTCTCCGGCACTTGGGAGATGAAGAGTTCGGAGAACTTTGAGGAGCTTTTAAAGGTGTTGGGTGAGTGATGGAAATTTGTCACATTTCCGACCCTTTTTTTAACTCATTCACTGCCAGACGTGCAAAAATATGTCCCCTCCATTGCCAGGGTTATTATTACTATTATTATTATTATTATCAATATTCGATGATTCCTGGAATTCAAGTGACAATGACAAAAACCCTGGCACTGGAGCGGACACATTTTTGCACATGTCTGGCAGTTAATGAATCTATGCACAGGATGAAGAATATATACTCACGTGATTTTTCACATATATTATTATTATTATTGTTATTAATATAAGGAGTTGGGATTTTTTTAAACATAAGTAAATCAACATGCAACCTGCGTTTCTGTAAAAAAAATCAGTAAAAAAAATTAAATTTTATATATATATATATATATATATATATATATATATATATATATATATATATATATATATATATATATATATATATATATATAAATACAGTGATACCTCGGTTTACAAACTTAATTGGTTCCCAGAAAGTGTGTGTATGGCGAAAAGTTTGTCTGCCAAACATTTATTTCCCATAAGAAACCATTAAAAATGAGAATAATCCGTTCGCACAAACATGTGAATCAAACCTCTGACGATGGAGGACACTGATTCGCTATGGCAACCCCTTGAAGGGAAAAGCAGAAAGGAAAAGAAGAAGGAGTGTATAAACATTCAATACAGGGTAAGAAACAAACTGGAGACTCTCTTCTTTCATCAGAAAGAAAAAAATAATTCCTAAATTATATGGGTCTGGAGTTATATGAGCTCGAAATGAGGGCGGCTGTACAAAATACAACACATACATATTGATTAGCAATATAGCTAGCGAGCTAGCTATTTGAGTCAGGAAGCATATTAGCTATCTAGTTGGCTGGCTATCTATTAGCTACATAGCATTCTATTAGCTAGCTAGCTTTCTATCTTTTTGAGTTATTTTGGGTTGAGCGAATGCGTGCGTGAGAAAAACTTAATCCCGTGACTGTAAAGTGACCTTGAGAGTGAAAGGCAATTATAAGTGAAATGTATTATTATTATTATTATTATTATTATTATTATTATTATTATTTATATAGCGCTTTAACAATCGCTGAATTTGTAACAAAGTGCTAACATGGGAGAAAATGGAAATGCTGCCCCCTTGTGGAAGGGGAAAACATTGCCAGAGGCCATGGCTAGTGCTTTATCGGCACCCAAAAAAAGAAAAAGGAACAAATTCGGGAATATTTTCAATTCCCGAATCAATTTGTGAATGGCAGTGAATGAGTTAAAGGTCACATCCCCACTCCGTGCATCAGCGTCTTTTACGCACAAGCAGGGGGTCTTTGTCATTCTACAGACGGCCAAAACATTCAAGTATCCTGGCCCCAGGCCAGCGTCACTACCCCCCTCCCCATTCACCTCCCCCGCGGCCCCAGTTGGGCTGCCATGACACAATAGAGACAACCGGCGGCACATCTGCCTGTGCAGCGGCACTTCGATTGTGTGCATACGCGCGCCGGGAGGCGCGTACAGTGCGCGAAAGGTCTCGACTAATTCAAAGTGACAGTCGGGAACAGTATGAGGGGGAAACACCTGCTGGTTCCAAGCTTTTGGTTGTGTAATTGAAGGGCTAGTTTGTTTTGCTTTTTTAAAGTCTTCAGTCTGGTAAAAGTCGTTTTGAATAGGCGCGTTTTGTAAATGTCCAAAATCAGAAAAGTCAAGAAAAAAATGCTAAAAAATATTAAATGTGATTTAAAGGAAAACCGACGTCTCCGGACAAGTCGTGTCCATAATTTGCTTAAAATGGCTTCTACTGAGCGTATTTTACAAAGATTCCACCACATATAGCTATATTTTACGTTTTAAGACTCACGCTGAATATTCCGGAAGTCTTGTTTTTGACTTGGTGACGAGTCTGTACGTTACGTCACTGAAGGAACGCCCCTGACCTAAAAAAAAGGACACATTGTAGCAGTCCTTCCATCACGTCAATGCATTTTGCTGTACTTTGGTCTGAAAACGTCGTGTAGGACCAAAAAGAGGTAGAAGGGGGCGACAAAGCTCCATGTAAGGAATTACTAAACGTGATAAAAAATATTATTATTCGTAAAAAGTATTCCATTTGGTTGCAACAGGGAGATTTGTCAAAAGTAATAAAAGGCAAAACTGCAAAAAAAAAATGACCGAAAGGTTAAAACTTGTAAAATTATTGAATTTGGTAAACGTGACCATTTTTTTTTGGGGTCAAATATGAACCTTCTTTATGAAACTAGTGTCTCATTTAGGGGTGCCCTGGGATTGACAGGTGATCAAATGAGAACACTTGCTTCAAAAAAATAGACTCAATGGAAAATTTGCTGGACATATTTCATAATTTCATACATTTACTTTGTGTTATTGAAAGGTGCTTATAAATGAAATGTATTATTATTATTATTATTATTATTATTACTGTATCTATTAGCTAGCTAGCTTTCTATCTATTTGAGTTACTTCCAGGTTGAGTGAACGCTGGCGCGTGTGGCTGCCGCTGCTCAACCACAGAAAAACTGATCCTGTGACTGTAAAGTAACCTTGAGAGTCTTGAAAGGTGCTTAGAAATGAAATGTATTATTATTATTATTATTATTATTACTTCATTCCTAATGAAGAATGCAAGATATGCATATGAGGAGCGCATATTATTTTCCAGCACTCGGGGTGGCCATCCACAATTCATCAATAATCAATAATAAATTGATCAAGAATCAAAAATGAGCAAGGACTCACCCTTAAAATCTCCATCTGGATGTGACCTGTCAGCAACCGCCGTCTGAACGCGACCCCCCCCCAGGGGTTCCTCAGTTCCCTGACCTCTGACCCCGGCGCTCGGTCGGTGGGCGAGCACGCCCTCGCGAGGCCTGATCTGTATGCGTTTTAATCTTTCGGGTGTATGAAAGTCAGATGGGATGTCGGTCACATGATACCCCCACCTCCAAACTACCCCTCTCTCGGGGACCCCCACAGCCCCGCCCCCTGTCCCCACTTGGCTTTGAGGCAGACACAGGGGTCACCGCATGTCTGCGGCTCAACTGGCTGCTTAAAATAAACCCACACCGTCGGAGACATCGACATGATTGGCAGGATGTTCAGTCAAAACCAGCGGGTTAATCCGTCGTTACATTCTTGGAAAGCAGGAAATTTGTTTTTAAGTCGCACAAATTCAGTTCTGGCCCACCCCCTAAAAAAAAAAAGTCACAGGACTCACCCGTCGGACTTCACGAGAATATCAAGACACAAGAAATGTGATGTCACTTCTGTGGAGGTACCTAAAAAAAAAGAAAGAAAAAAAAAATCACAATCACATCTTTACATGCTCACTGAGCTGAAATCATTTGTTTTAGTTGTGTAAAATAAAGAATAATGCTTTTGAGTATTGTTCTATTGTCCATCTATGTGTGTTGCTTCACTGTTGGTGTTCAAATAGCCATGACTTCTAACACCACAATAATCAATCCTAACTGTTAGCATATAAATGGCATTTTGTGTTGTTTGTTAGCATCAAGCTAACCAGGTGTTTCGAAAGAAAAGTCACAGAATGTGCTCATCAGCTTGGTTTATATATTTGTTTTATGCTTAATTTGACAGTAGACCTCAACTGGGAGTGGAATTTAAAATCTTGAAGTCATTTTTTATTTCATTTTCTAAAAGAATTGTTCGCTATTAGCGAACATTGCTACATACTGGCTAACATGACATCAAGTCACTCATGTGTCAACTTTGATGACTCTAAAAATAGAAACGAGATCAGGAAAACTAGAAACTGAAGCGGGGAGACAAATGTAAAAGTGTGCAGAGCGTACGAGTGCTAATAAACAAACAAACACACACACACACACACACACACACACACACAAAATACAAGAAAAACAGGAAAGTACGTGAAAATGCCTACGCCGTACGTTCCCTGTGGAACTTTGGCTTTCTAGCTAGCTAGCTAGCTAGATAGCTTCCTAGAAAGCTAGATAGATAAACACTAGAAAGCTAGCTCGTATCTAGCTAGCTATCTCGTATCTAGCTAGCTAGCTCGTATCTAGCTAGCTAACTCGTATGTAGCTAGCTAGCTCATATTGGATTGGATTGGATTTGCCTTTATTAGTCTCACATATCATATCTCATATCTAGCTAGCTAGCTCATATCTAGCTAGCTAGCTCGTATCTAGCTAGCTAGCTCGTATCTAGATAGCTAGCTCATATCTCGTATCTAGCTAGCTAGCTCATATGTAGCTGATAGATAGATAGATAGATAGATAGATAGATAGATAGATAGATAGATAGATAGATAGATAGATAGATAGATAGATAGATAGATAGATAGATAGATAGATAGATAGCAAAAACTATCGTCCATTTTGACTGATTTGGTCAGACGGAGGAAAAAGAGTATCAGTTTGGGTGTGATCGCATAAACTGGATATGCTGCTGAGTGGAAAGACGATAAAATGGAGGGCGAGCGCAAGATGTGCTGGCCGCGCTTTGTCATATGACCTCATTGTTTTCTCTCTGGTGGTTTACGGGATTCAACGTGAGAGCGCTATCGCACGCGAACCACCCATTATACCTTTTGTTATTGATATGTTGATACTCGATTTAGTGTTTATGTTTTTTTTTTTTACATGTTCGGACTATGTTCGACATCGGCGGCCATTTTATCGGAAATGGTTACAACGAAGTAGCGTTACAACCAGTGTCTGAAATTCACGACAAAAAGTTAGCGCACACCAGGGCAGACAACTCTCAAAAGTTGCCTACTCCATTTTTCACAACTTGAAATACAATAAAACGACTAATCGCAAAAAAACAAAACAAAACGTTGTTGCGAGGTATAAAGGATTTTTTTTTAAATCAGGAAGTACCTACAACAAATGCTCCCTTGCTTAATTTATGGTCAATATCCCTTGCTGCAAATTTTGCTCCAGCGTCATTTGTCGTCATGGTGCACAATGCAATGTTTGCGTTGAGTTGTCTTCTAAAAGCAACGTGGATTCTTCTTTCTAAGCGCCTTTCAAAACTCTCAAGTACACTTTACAGTCCCGGTATAATGTATGTTTACGTTTTGTAGCGTCATCAATTTTGTTAGCGTCTTTTGAAGCTTTCTTCTGGGGCTGAGGTTCTGTCGATCTACTTTGGAAAGTGATATTCAAATGCACGACCTTATTAAGCTCGGAAAAGAACATTCATTTGGCAATTTGCATACTCGGCACGGCAGCCAATCAGAAGCCTGTTTCGTGCTTCGGATTTACCGTGACTGTAAAGTGTACTTGAGAGTTTTGAAAGGCGCTTAGAAAGAGGAGTTCACGTGGCTTGTAGTGGTTTGCTTTATTGAATAAAGTTTTTTTTTTGCCCCGGGCCTCTGGGCAGACGTTATTTCAAACACTGTTATAAACGTACGGATTTTTTTGATGTCCCTCGATGTACCTTCAAGGTTTGACGGCATCCAATTGCGTTGCGCTCGTTGCTTTGGCAAGTATTTTACTTTGGCCTTGGTTTGAACCCGAATTTTGAAATCAAGATGACGCCAGTGATAGGGTGGGGTAGGAGGGGGAAGAGCAACGTACACAGGAGGTGTTATCGACACGCGATATATGCGAGGAGCTCCGCTTTCGTCGCGTGATATGTTGGGTTTACATCTGGGACTCATCTTTTTTTAAAAATCAAATAAAGGACATTTTCCTGCTAACGTGGAGATTATTTTTGCGCTTCATCAAACTTTTGAGTTGTCACATTGATCAGCTAGCTGGCTATCTATTAGCTATCTATCCAGCTAGCTAGCTATCTATTAGATATATATTAGCGAGATAGTTGGCTGGCTAGCTATTAGCTACCTATTAGCTATCTAGCTGGCTGGCTATCTGTTAGCTATCTATCCAGCTAGCTAACTATTAGCTAGTTAGCTGGCTGTCTATTGGCTATCTATCAGCTAGC
The DNA here is from genome assembly GCF_051943395.1 of Hippocampus bargibanti. Taxonomy (NCBI): domain Eukaryota; kingdom Metazoa; phylum Chordata; class Actinopteri; order Syngnathiformes; family Syngnathidae; genus Hippocampus; species Hippocampus bargibanti. The sequence goes on along the minus strand of NC_142739.1, from coordinate 26,197,520 downwards.
TGGTTGGCTAACTATTAGGTATGGAATATAGCTAGCTTTCGATCTATTTGAGTTATTCCGGGCTGGCGCGTGTGGCTGCCGCTGCTCACCCGCAGAAAAGCCGATCCTGTGACTGTGAAGTGACCTTGAGAGTTTTGAAAGGCAGCATTTGCCTTTTGTCCATGTTAGCGCTTTGTTCTAGCTTCAACTGGAGCGTTATATAAATCAATATGTATGTATTGTATTGTATTTTGTACATCCGCCCTCATTTCAAGCCCATATAACTCCAGCCCCATATAATTTAGGAATTTACTCTTTTTTTTCTGATGAAAGCGAGCCTAAGATTTCTAATGCTGTCTTGAATGTTTATGTAGTCCGAAAACTCAATATTCAGTGGGTCCTCCAATTTGAGTGAAAATGACAAAAACCCTGGCACTGGAGTGGACATATTTTGCACATCGTCTGGCAGTGAATAATAAATAATAATAATAATAATAATAATAATAATAATAATAGATTTAATTTGTAAGCGCATTTCAAAACTCTCAAGGTCACTTTACAGGCACAGGATACGTTTTTCTGCGGGTGAGCAGTGGCAGCCACACGTGCCAGCGTTCACTCAATCCAAAAGTAACTCAACTAGATAGAAAGCTAGCCAACTAGCTAACATATAGCTAGCTAGCTAAGCTAGACAGCATGCAAAACATTTTAACCTTTTTTTTTTCCTTCTATGATTGTTTGTCCGCCATATTGGTGTTCAAAATCGGATTTTAGAACAAAACAATGTAGCAAAATTTTCACCCAAAACACGTCCCAAATTTGGATGTGAGGCCAATTTTAAATCTTGAAAAATCAAATCACAAAGCTTTACGGATAACTTCCGTCTTTTGTCCGTGTAAAAAAAAACCCGGAGGATTTTGGTATCATCGCATATTTCGCGATTCTTGCTCCAACAAGCTAACTTTTGATCTCTTGCAGGCGTCAATGTGATGCTACGTAAAATTGCGGTGAAGGCGGCGTCCAAACCGTTGGTGGAGATCACGCAGGACGGCGAAACGCTGTCCATTAAGACCTCCACCACCGTGCGGACCACCCACATCACTTTCACCGTGGGACAGGAGTTCAACGAGAGCACCGTGGACGGCCGTCCCTGTACGGTACGCTAAGGGGGGACGCCAGGACATTCCGAATGATCGCGTCGCTGACGGACGCCAGCTGTTCGCATTCCGTCAATCTGTTTGATTTGGCCTGATCGGCCATCTCCGCCCGTCCCTCGGTCCCCGAAGGACTATTGACGAAGCCTTTCAACCTGTTGTTGACCCTCCCGCCCCCCGACCACCCAATAGCGCGGTTCCCGCTATAGGTGGCCTCTGTTTTGTCTCCAAGGCAAACAGGGAAATCAGTTCTTGGCGTCTCCGTGGTAACAATGAGCGTATTCAAAGTGATCAGCTCCCAGTGCCCTCCTTGTTATTTTTTTTAGCATCTCAATGAGCTAATGCTAACAATCCCCCCTTAAAGGACAACGACGCCTCCGGACAAGTTGGGTCCATAATGTGTAAAATGGCTTCAAATGACTTCTACTGAGCGTATTTTACAAAGATTCTACCGCATATCGCTATATTTTACGTTTTAAGACTCGCGCTGAATATTCAGGAAGTCTTGTTTTTGAGTTTGTGACAATTCCTGACGTGACGTCACGTCAGGAACGCCCCTGACCGAGAAAGCGACACACAATGCATTTTGGGTACCTTGTTTGGTCTGAAAACTTCGTGTTGATGGCGATTATATTATGAGGATGGGTATTATTTTTAATTTTGATTTTAATTATGAGGATGGGAATTAATTTTTATTTTAATAATTTTTTATTAAATTAAATTATTACATTTTTATTAATTATTATAATTTTTATTTTTTTCATTTGTATTTTTATAGTTAATAGTTTAATGTATAGTTATAGTTATATAGTATAGTTATGATAATTATAATTATAATTATAATTATAATGATGGGTATTATTTTTATTTTTTATTTTAATTTAAAAAAAAATTGTTATTTTTCTTTTTTATTTTTATAGTTAATAGTTTAACGTATAGTTATAGTTTAACGTTCAATCCAATTATAATTATAATTATAATTATTTTTATAGTTAATAGTTTAACGTATAGTTATAGTTTAACGTTCAATCCAATTATAATTATAATTATAATTATTTTTATAGTTAATAGTTTAACGTATAGCTATAGTTTAACGTTCAATCCAATTATAATTATAATTATAATTATAATTATGAGGATGGGTATTATTTTTATTTTTTATTTTAATTTTAATTTAAATTTTTTTTTAATTTTTATTTTTTTCATTTTTATTTTTATAGTTAATAGTTTAACGTATAGTTATAGTTTAACATTCAATCCAATTATAATTGCAATTATAATTATAATTTATCCATTCAGTGACTTCATCAGTCCATCTCCTGTTTGTCTTTCAGAGTTCTCCACGTTGGGAGACGGACAGCAAGATCAGCTGCGAGCAGACCCTGCACAAAGGGGAGGGGCCAAAAACTTCCTGGACCCGAGAGATAACCACCGACGGCAAGTTAATCCTGGTAAGGCGACACAGGGGAAAATATATATATATATATATTATTTTATTTTTTGGGGGGGGGAAGAAACGTCAACAAAAAAATAATAATCACGTGCGTGTCTTTTCAGACGATGGGAGCGGACGACGTGGTGTGCACCAGGGTCTACGAGCGCCAGTGAATAAGAGCACTTCTCACTTTCGATCCTTTCACGTCTCATGCGCTAAACGAACGCCACCGGCAGGAGTCGGTAGCTTGTATTTTAATTTTTTTAAAGATTCCAAAACAGTGGTGCTTTCAGATACAGTGGGACCTTGGCTTACGAACTTAATTGGTTCCCAGACAGAGTGTGTAAGGCGAAAAGTGTGTATCCCAAAAAATAATTTCCCATAGGAAACCATTAAAATGAGAATAATCCGTTCCCAGGTCCCCTTAAAAAAAAAAAAAAAAAAAAAAAAAAAAAAAAAAAACAGAACTACCGATGCTAACGTTAGCCTGGCAAAGGCTCCAGCTAGCGGGCCATTCTTCAGGTTCTGAATGTAATTAGCCGGTTTAAAATGACACAAGCCTTCTTTGTTTGACGTGAAATGTTGACAGTTAACTTTTTCAATGTATCTCAAAGCACCACTGTGTCATCCGAGTCATAAACGCATCCTCTTTGGCGTCTTCGCTTTGTGCTCTTTGACCAATTTTTCTGGGCTTTCGCAATTTGAAATATGTAAAATGGTCGTAGGAGCGAGGCGCGGCTTGGTTGATTCGCCGCCGCCGCCACGTGTCTGTTTCCAATTGTATTCAACAACTTCTCTTCTTTACTGTTTGCTACTTTGGCTCTCGATCAAGTTGTTCTATTCCATTTGCTATTTATTACCACACGACGGCTGCGGCCAAGGTTTTTACTTTGCGTTTCACTGAGCTGGCATGCGATTCGACCAAGCGACTTTGTTTTAATGGCAAAACAATAAAGCAGCAACTTTGACTTAAGAATGAAGTGGTTGGGGAATTTATGCCCGTTTTGACTATAATAATAATAATAATAATAATAATAATAATAATAATAATAATAATAATCTTTTCCTTTCGGCTTTTCCCTTCGAAGGGTCGCCACAGCAAATAATAAGAATAATCATCATCATCATCATCATAATAATACATTTCATTTATAAGCGCCTTGCAAAACTCTCAAGGTCACTTTACAGTCACAGGATCAGTTTTTCTGCGGGTGAGCAGCGGCAGCCACAGGCGCCAGCGTGCACTCAACCCGGAATAACTCAAATAGATAGAAAGTTAGCTAGCTAGCTCATAGTAGCCTGTAGGCTGATGCTAACCCTCAACAGGTACCACAAACATGACACTCGGAACTCGGAACATAATTAGCTAGCTAGCTTTATATCCAAGTCATTTAGCTATCTATTAGCTGTCTATTAGCTAGCTAGCTTTCTATCTGAGTTATTTCCGGGTTGAGTGAAGGCCTAGATAGCTATCTGTTGGCTATCTATTAGCTAGCTAGCTTTCTATCCGAGTTACTTAGCTATCGAATTAGCTGTCTATTAGCTAGCTAGCTTTCTATCTGAGTTACTTCCGGGTTGAGTGAAGGCCTAGCTAGCTATCTGTTGGCTATCTATTAGCTAGCTAGCTAGCTTTCTATCCGAGTTACTTAGCTATCGAATTAGCTGTCTATTAGCTAGCTAGCTTTCTATCTGAGTCACTTCCGGGTTGAGCGAAGGCCTAGCTAGCTATCTGTCGGCTATCTATTAACTAGCTAGCTTTCTATCCGCGTTACTTAGCTATCGAATTAGCTGTCTATTAGCTAGCTAGCTTTCTAGCTGAGTTATTTCCGGGTAGAGTGAAGGCCTAGCTAGCTATCTGTTGGCTATCTATTAGCTACCTAGCTTTCTATCCGAGTTACTTAGCTATCGAATTAGCTGTCTATTAGCTAGCTAGCTTTCTATCTGAGTTACTTCCGGGTTGAGTGAAGGCCTAGCTAGCTAGCTTTCTATCCGAGTTACTTAGTTATCTATTAGCTGTCTATTAGCTAGCTAGCTTTCTATCTGAGTTACTTCCGGGTTGAGTGAAGGCCTAGCTAGCTATCTGTTAGCTATCTATTAGCTAGCTTTATAAACGAGTTACTTCCGGGTTAAGTGACTGCTGGCGCGTGTGGCTGCCGCTGCTCACCCGCAGAAAAACTTATCCTGTGACTGTAAAGTGACCTTGAGAGTTTTGAAAGGCGCTTATAAATGAAATGTGTTATTATTATTATTATTATTGTTATTATCATTATTAGGTAGCAAATAAATAGCTAGCTAGGTAACCAGCTACCTAGCGAGTTAGGTAGCCAGCCTTTCAAAACTCTCAAGGTCACTTTACAGTCACAGGATCAGTTTTTCTGCGGGTGAGCAGCGGCAGCCACACGCAAATATACTATAAGCAACTGTATTATTGTTTTTTAATCATTGTTTTATCTTGTGGATTAGAAATTACATGGGTTATTGAAAAGATACAAATTAAAATAAAAAAAGATAAACATACTTGGACTATGACTCCATTTTATTCGTGGGGGCTTTCCGTCAGCCGCCCACAACGAGAATAACTCGCCTATGTCCTTTTCTTACACTCTGTCAATCATCTTTTTTGCCACATTCGCTCAAACTTTCTCCCTTGGCGCGTTTCGAGTAGGCAAATATTTCCGTGGTGCTCACCCCCCACCACACACCCTTCACTCCCTTATCACACACTTCATACAGACCCGCTCATCCGAATGATCTCCAATCGTGCCAGGAAACCACGAGACATTTAACATTTGGTTCCGTTCATTTTCAACTGGAAAGAATGTTCGGCTCCAAGGAACCGTTTTTTTTTCCCCCTACATTTGTGCAGCGGAAAGACAAACAACCTCTGTAAGCTCTCATAATGGGGTTAGCGCGGAACAAAACGTTGTATGTGGTCAAATTCACATTACGCGCCCACGTATAAAATGCGGCTCTTCAAAATCATGCTAGCTTGCGCTGCTAGCCTTGGTTAGTCAGTGGTCTTTGCGTAGAGTGGGCGGAAAATTTGGTTCAACACGTTTGTCCTTTTACATGTTTGGTCAAATTGACATTATGCGGCAGTGTATTAAATGCACCTATTCAAACTCATGCTAGCTTGCACTGCTAACCTTGGTCAGTTTGGTCAAATTCACATAATAATAATAATAATAATAATAATAAGAAGAAGAAGAAGAAGAAGAAGAAGATAATGACGATAATGCTGAGAAGAAGAAGAAGAAGAAGAATCACGATAATGACGATAATGCTGATGATAATAATAATAATAATAATAATAAGAAGAAGAAGAAGAAGAAGAAGAAGAAGAAGAAGAAGAATCACGATAATGACGATAATGGCGATAATGACGATAATGCTGATAATAATAATAATAATAATAATAATAAGAAGAAGAAGAAGAAGAAGAAGAAGAAGAAGAAGAAGAAGAAGAAGAAGAAGAAGAATCACGATAATGACGATAATGACGACAATGGCGATAATGACGATAATGCTGATAATAATAATAATAATAATAATAATAATAATAATAATAAGAAGAAGAAGAAGAAGAATCACGATAATGACGATAATGGCGATAATGACGATAATGCTGATGATAATAATAATAATAATAATAATAAGAAGAAGAAGAAGAAGAAGAAGAAGAATCACGATAATGATGATAATGACGATAATGGTGATAATGATGAAAATGCTGATATTAATAATAATAATAATAATAATAATAATAATAATAATAATAATAAAAAGAAGAAGAATCACGATAATGATGATAATGACGATAATGGCGATAATGATGATAATGCTGATATTAATAATAATAATAATAATAATAAAAAGAAGAAGAATCACGTTAATGATGATAATGATGATAATGACGATAATGACGATAATGGCGATAATGACGATAATGACGATAATAATAATAATAATGCTGATAATAATAATAATAATAACAATAATAATCATACATTATGTGCCCATGTATAATAAGCGCCTCTTCAAAATCATGCATCAAGCTTTGGTCAGTTTGTGGTCTATGCGTAGAGTGGACTGAAAATTCGGTTTGTCCTTTGACATGTTCGGTAAAATTCACATGACGCGGCGACGTATGAAAAGCGCCTCTTCAAAATCATGCTAGCTTGCGCTGCTAGCTTTGGTCAGTTTGTGGTCTTTGCGTAGAGTGGACGGAGAATTTGGTTGAACACGTTTGTCTTTTTATATGTTTGGTTACACGCCCGCATGTAAAACGCACCTTCAAAATAATGCTAGCTTGCACTGCTAGCCTTGGTCAGTTAGTGGTCTTTGCGTAGAGTGGATGGAAAATGTGATTAAACATGTTTGTACTTTTACATGTTTTTAGCAAGTTTGAGTGTTTTAAGAGCAAAACGGCTAGCAAAAGGTTTTCGGACCGTTTTTTTTTTTTTTGTCGCAGTTCAGTTGCTTAAGACTTTTTACATGTTCCAATGTTCACAAAAAGTAAAAGACGATGTTTTGGCATTTAATTTTGATATACAACCAAATTATGAAGAGAAATGCTTTAAAACACACAAGTGAGGAATCCCTTTAAGCAGACAAACAGAATTTGGGTAAGCTTCTCAGGATTTGTGACCCCATTTTGTCCTCTTAAGTCCCCCCTTTCTGAACACATCCAGATGGTCTCGACTCCAACATCAACTCCAACAGCCAATAAGCTAACGTCATTTTGTGTATTTACGACCAGTAGGTTGTTGTCGACCAGACAAAGCAAATGGTACAAATAATCGAACAACTCTTTGCAAGGAACTGGGGGAAACCTTAACTTAGTGGGACTCTGTGAAAACAGTTACCCGGCAACTAGCCTCATTAGAGAGGTGTGACAGTGTTTCCTGCACTTTATGGAGGCAAAAGCACCTTTTTTTTCACAGGAAATCTCAAAGCACACTGGTGAAAAAAAAGTCGCAAAAAACTTCCAGACAGGAATAATGGCAATATAGTCAGTTTACTCCTTTACTTTTTTAGTTTGTACCTGTGTGTCTATCTGTCAGTCCGTTTATTATTATTGCTTATTATTTCCAAGCATAAATGACAATTGGAGCAAAATTCAGAATAGCAGCTGCGGCTTTAGATATAATGTAAACGACTGTGAATATTTCTTGATTTATTTATCTAGCTATCCAGCAATCTCGTTAGCTATCTCGCTAGCTAGCTATTTGCTATCTAGCTGGCTAGCTATTAGCTATCGATAGGCTAGCTAGCTAGCTTTCTATCTATTTGAGTTACTTCCGGGTTGAGTGAACGCTGGCGCGTCTGGCTGCCACTTCTCACCCACAGAAAAACTGATCCTGTCCTGACTGTATAGTGACCTTGAGAGTTTTGAAATATTATAAATGAAATGTATTATTATTATTATTATTATTATTATTATTATAAACTAACACACAGTGTCAAAAACGGACACACTGGAAGGAGTAGTACAACGAATTCTAGTGCAGCATTAAATCGTGATGCGCAAACATCTGTGTAAGCTCTCAGTCGTACAAGAGTGGTCCATCGATGAAAAGGTTTCTTCAGCCGTCATCTTGATTTCTTTGAAGGTTCGCTCCTCATCCGAAAAGCTTCGTCAACGAACTAAAATGGTGCTGGTAGCTAATGTACAGACGGCCCCTAGTTTTGTTTCCAACACTGTTTCTGACCAACAGGAGAATCATTGGTTGGCCAGTCAGTGCCAGCAAGGCCTTCTCTGCTGGCCTAAAAATATCATAATTACAGACTAATGTGAATTATATTTTGTCTTTGAATTCTTATGAAATAATTCCAAATCGTCTTTCAGCTGCTATTGATTGTTCTTCCGCTGTTGTGCTGATCCTAGATTTGTGTTTTCGTATTTAAACATTAAGCCAATTACATTTCAGCCATCATTTGTTACCAGTGTCAGAAATTGACCTGGATGCCTTCACAATCAGTTCTGCAGGCTCTGGAGCATAAACCCCCCCCCCACCCCCCCCGCAACAACTTTAGAGCAGGACCCTATCAAAGCAGAGGTCTGGCGCCGCCACCACTGGACATTAGGGATATATATGTATGGAAAAGGCCAGAGCTACCAGCAACATTTTAGTTTGCTGACAAGCCTTTTCGGATGAGGAGCAAAAGATACAGATGACGGCAGAAGAAACCTTATCCTCCATGATGCCCATACTATTTCATTCTTTGCATTCAATTACGATGTATGTTTTAATAAAGAACAGATTTTGTTTTTGTGGAAAAAAAATGTCATTCAGACTAAGATGGAACGGATTAATGTCATTTCCATTCATTTTAATGGAGAAAGATGATTTGAGTTTGGTACTAAACATATTTCGAGATACACTGTCTGCATTTTTTGTGACCTTTATGTTTGGTGGTGCTCCGGCTTCCCTGTGTGGAGTTTGCATGTTCTCCCCGGGCCCGTCTGGTTGTTTGTCTCGCGATTGGATGGCAACCAATTCAGGTAGGAATCAGTTTTTGGGGGAATTCTTTTTTTTTTTTTTTTTGTCAAACGGTCACGGAGTCAAGATCAAGCGGGCAGTGGCAGGAAATGCCGAGAGGATTACAAAGTACAGCTGATTGACAGCAGATGTGCTTAACAAGGAGAATGTCGTTAAGAAGGAGAACGAGGGTTGGGAAGAATGATGGATCACTCTGAGGTCTTATGACAGCGCTCACACACAAAGAACAAGTCACTCGGAAGGGGGTTGTTAGCCAGGAATTTCGGGGATGCAAAAAACAGTTTCCTTTCCTCGCTCAAAAACTATCTCCCTTATTCCTCCCTTTTTTGCCCTACAGCTGTGTGCAGTTACAGTGTGACCCCAATAAAGCGCCCCCCCCACCCATGCCTCCTCCATGCCCTAATAAAAAGGGATAAATAACTACCCCTCCCTAGCTGTTTATTACCCCCTGGGGCAGTAAAACGGCAGCTGTCACGTCTTGCTTCAAAATGACTTAGACCGGACACGCAAAACCAAACAATAACAGCCCCCCCCCCCTCCCCACCACACCCCCAATCGGAGAACTCTTTAACGCGGATGACTTCAAAAGCTCGCAGCGTACGCACGGCTCGTAAAACAGCAAAGCGACTCACCCAAAAGGTGACCAGACATTGCGGTGCGTCAAAACCTGATGAGATTCCTGCAAACAAAAGAGCACAGACACAAAACCAAAGTGAATACATGCTGGTAGGCATTCATACAGGCTGAAGAATTTGAAAAAAAAAATTAATAATAAATAAAAAAATGCACAAATAAATAGATACAAATAAGCATAAATAAATAAATAGATACAAATAAGCATAAATAAATAAGTAAATAAATAAATAAATAAATACAAATAAGCATAAATAAATAATAATGATCAATAAATGCGCAAATATCCAGGTACATAAATATTAAACAGAAATGAACAAAATAAACAGATAAAAATAAATAGACATAAATAAATAAATCAAATAAGAATAAAAATAAATAAATGCACAAATAAATACATAAATGATAAATACGAATAAACAAAATAGATACAAATAACCACAAATAAATAAATGCATAAATCATAAAAATAAATAAATGTGCAAATAAATACAGGTACATAAATAATAAACAGAAATAAACAAAATAAATAAATAGATACAAATAAATAGATATAAATCAATCAATCAAATAATAATAAAAATAAATAAATGCACAAATAAATACATAAATTATAAATAATAATAAACAAAATAAATACAAATAAGCATATAATAAAGCATATAAATAAGCAATAAATAAATACATAAATAAAGGTACATAAATAAACAGAAATAAACAAAATAAACAAATAGATAGAAATAAATAGATATTAATAAATAAATCAATCAAATAATAATAAAAATAAAGAAATGGGCAAATATATAAATGATAAATACAAATAAATAAAACTAATGAATAAAAATAAGCATAAATAAAAAATACATAAATAATAAAAATAAATAAATGCACAAATAAATACATAAATAATAACCAGAATTAAGCAAAATAAACATACAAATAAATAGTTACAAATAAATAGATATAAATAAAATAATAATTCAAAAATTCATGTGCAAATAAATACATAAATAATAAACAGAAATAAACAAAATAAACAGATACAAATAAATAGATACAAATAAATAGATAGAAAATAAACCAATCAATCAAATAATATTACATGAATGTGCAAATAAATACATACAAATAAGCATAAATAAATACATACATAAATAAATAATAAAAATAAATAAATGTGCAAATAAACACAAATAATAAAACAGAAATAAACAAAATAAATAGACACAAATAAAGATACAAATAAAGAGATATAAATAAATAAATAAAATAACGTTTTTTTTAAATAAATACACAAATACATAAATAATAAACGCAAATAAATAAATAAATAATAAATAAAAATACATAAATGCATAAAAACATACATCAATAATAAACCAAAATAAACAAAATATATAGACACAAATAAATAGATACAAATAAATAAACAATAAAATAATAATAAAAATAAACAAATGTGCAAATAAATACATAAATAACAAACTTAAATAAACCAAATAATTAAATAAATAACAAATAAAATAATACTAAAAATAAATAAATGCACAAATAAATACACACATAATAAACACAAATAAACAAAATAAATAGATTCAAATAAATAAACAAAACACATATATAGTTACAAATAGATAGATAGAAATAAATATAAACACATAAATAAATACATCAATATAAATAAACAAACAAACGGGTCCTGCAATTTGAGTGACAATGACAAAAACCCTGGCACTGGAGTGGACACACTTTTGCACATCGTCTGGCAGTGAATGAGTTAAAAACTTTTTTTTGTGCGGTAGGCACTAAAATCTTTTTCCATGTAAACACATGGGAACTGTTTTGATATTTATAAATTTGAGATGATCTTAAAAAAATATAGAAGTCTCTTTCTACATATGCACCTAAAAGCTAGCAACCACTCATTTGATGACAATGAGGTTAAAATCTTAGCAAAAGAACATAGATGGTTTGAAAGGAGAGTAAAAGAAGCAATTTTCATAAAAAAAAAAGCTAAATCCATTAAACCGATATGGTGGGGTGAGGTTCAATTTGGATCGTTCGTACAATAGCCTGCTTAGGCAACATAGGTTGGGTGACATTAGTAATGCTGATGAGGTTATACCGGAGGGAGTGGGGCAATCAGGCCAGTCGTTAGTCAGGAATGTAGGAACAATCGGTGGAGCCGCAGGGAGTGGTCCTCTGCTCCCCCCCAACCCGAGAGAAGGGACCTATCATAGCAGTGTCCGGCGCCGCCATGTCTGGACATTAGGGATATATAAATAGGTCCGAAACTACCAGTAAGACTTTAGTTCGCTGAAGAAGCATCTTGGATCAGAAGCGAAACGTCCGACACCTTCAAAAAAAGTACAGATGACGGCTGAAGAAACCTTTTCATCGATGGACCACTCCTGTACGACAGAGTTTACACAGACGTATTCCTTCCGAGAAAATAAAATAGAATGAAACAATGCATGAAAGAGGAGTCTGAGGTGAGTCTGAGGTGAGTCTGAGTCAGACTGAAGGAGGCAAAACCAGCTTTTAAAACTTCCCTACATGGTGACTCATCCGCTTTTGTTCCAGACATCATCCAACAAGAGGATATCAACTACCCTTGGTATGACCTCCCTCCCTTCCCCAACACACTTACAGTATGCTCATCATGAATTAGTTCTTTGTAGTCTCCAAAGAATGTCATGACAATCAATCTAATTACATACTCTGTGACTGACTGAGGGCAAAGAGGAACCCGAGAGACAGAAAGTGGCATGAGAGGGCCCGGGCCGAGTGAGTTTTCCATCTTCACCTAGGTGACCCCCACCATGCATGACGTCCGATTTCCCGCTTACATGAGCTCCGACTTGCCACCCCCTCTTCTTCCCTCCCCATTCCTTGTCTTTTCCCCTTTTGACTAATACCAGATGACGAGCACGGGCAAAGGCGAACGGCATAGCTGAGGTGCGCGGCGGTGTTGCCGAATTGCTTGCAGAAGACTCATTTGGGGATGGTGGGTGGGGGTGAGTAGACCATGTAAAAGTCAAAATTAACAAAATAAATAAAATACAGTGATACCTTGGTTTACGAACTTACTTGGTTACTAGACAGAGTGTGTAAGGCGAAAAGTGTGTATCCCAAAAATTAATTTCCCATAGGAAACCATTAAAATGTGAATAATCTGCACCGTAGTAACCGGATTATCGTACTAAACAGAACTAATTATACACAAAAAAACTAGAAATTTGCACGGGAAATGAAAATAATATCGCAATAAGCAGTTTTATCAATATAACCGATATCGATAACAAAATACAGTGATACCTTGGCTTACGAACTTAATTGGTTACTTGACAGAGTGTGTCAGGCGAAAAGTGTGTATCCCAAAAATTAATTTCCCATAGGAAACCATTAAAATGTGAATAATCCGCACCGTAGTAACCGGATTATCGTAATAACCATGAATCGTACTAAACTGAACTAATTATACATAAAAAGACTAGAAATTTCCACGGGAAATGAAAATAATATCGTAATAAGCAGTTTTATCAATATAACCGATATCGATAACAAAATACAGTGATACCTTGGCTTACGAACTTTTTTGGTTACTAGACAGAGTGTGTCAGGCGAAAAGTGTGTATCCCAAAAATTAATTTCCCATAGGAAACCATTAAAATGTGAATAATGCGCACCGTTTTTAAAGTTCATGCATATACTCTATAAAGCGCACCTGCAGATAAGGCTTTGGGGTGCGCCTTATACACAGGGAAATGCGGTAAGTAATTGTGTAAACCCCAGTCAATGTGGGTCATAACGCAGATTCTTGTTTTATATCTATTGTGGGAACAATCAACCAAATTGGTTCTGTGTGTGCTCCTGGGTGTGTCAAGGCTTTTCAGAGCACCTTATACACCGGTAAATACGGCAATTGCGGTAAAAGCGAAACAGCGCTGCTTATATCCAATCCGGTCGAAATGACGTCTCGGGAGCGCCTGGTGACCGACAGTCTTTTCGTCTGTTAACACTTGACCGTCACCGACCTGACTTGTGCGCAACCGCTCTGCACGGATGTTATGTGACACACAGGTGCGAGACGGATTTTTTTTACAAAACGCAGGTTGGACGTTGATTTACTTATGTTTTCAACAAAAAAAATACCATGGATGTGCCAACTCTTTGTGGCCACCTGGCATTCCATTTGCTACCTGCCATTCCATTTTTGTTGTTTTTTTTAAAACCTCCTGCATATATTTTTTTTCCTGAAAAAATATATTTTCATTTTTTTTATATTCTTAAATATTTCTAACATCTTTTTTACAGAAACACAGGTTGGACGTTGATTTACTTATGCTTTAAAAAAAATGCCACAGATGTGCCGACTCATGGTGGCCAATTGGCATTCCATTTGTTTTTTTTTTTTTATTTCATCCATATATATATATATATATATATATATATATATATATATATATATATATATATATATATATATATATATATATATATATATATATATATATTTTTTTTTTTTTTTTACAGAAAAATAGTTTAGATATATATTATTTTATATTATATTATATTATTTACATATATTTTTTACAGATTTATTTTTACAGGAATGCAGGTTGGACGTTGATTTACTTATGTTTTTTCAACCCAAAAAAATCCCAGACGTGCCAACTCCTTGTGGCCACTTGGCATCCCATTTGTTGATTTTTAAAAACTTTACGCATTTTTACAGAAAAAAATATTTTTCCAAATTTTTTTACCTATTTTTTCACAGAAACGCAGAAGAAAATAGATATTTTAAATGTTTTTTTTTTCACAGAAACGCAGGTTGGACATTGATTTACTTTTGCTTTTCTCAAAAAAGAATCCCACAGGCATTCCATTTGTTGTTTTTTTAAACTTCATGCATGCATATAAGTCCTACATAAATGTATGCAAGGTGTGTTTATGTGGAGGATTATTTGTTTTCATATTCATGATAAACTTGAATGAGGTTCAATAATTATTTCATCGTTAGCATCGTTAAGACGCATGTAAAAAAAAATCGTTTGAAAAACATGTTTTCATTTTTTTTATATTCATTTTGGATTGGATTAACCTTTTTGGAATATTTATATGAAATTTCTAGTGAACTAGTAACGGCGCCTCCCAGCTTCAAAGGAAAGACAGGTTTGGAAAACATGTAGCACCCCCAAGTGGACAAAACGTGAATTGTCCCTTTACGACACAGCACCACCATGGTTACGTTATAAGAAGAATAAGACGAAAAAGAAGCATCAGAAGATTAAGAATAAAAATAAGAATACTACTACTACTAATAATAATAATATTACTACTACTACCAATAATAATAATAAAAAATAATAATAATACTGATACAAACAATAATACTTATACAAATAATAACAATAATAATAATAATAATAATAATAATAATAATAATAATAATAATAATAATAATAATAAAAATAAATAATAATAAATTTCATTTATAAGCGCCTTTCAAAACTCTCAAGGTCACTTTACAGTCACAGGATAAGTTTTTCTGTGGGTAAGCAGCAAGATGACTGGATGAACTCAGTTTTGCACATCTCAAAAATTGATTGTTTGTTTTTTTGTCACCCTTTTGTTGTTTAGTACGGGAGGGGGGAGCATCTCCATGAAATGTTAAATCTTGTGCGACGCAAAGCTTAAAGTCGACGTTTCAATCAGTTGCTTTCAAATGCTTTGTAGGAGTGTTAGGGCAAAATCTGGATCTACGTGGGAACACAACTGTGCACCGCGTTAGGCGCATTTCAAACGCAATACCTTGTAGATGCTGCAGGTGGCGGAATTGTCATGCGTTAGTTTTTAAACTGATTTCAACTGATTTAGACACGGGCGGTCGAGATGGATTACACACGCACGCGTACGCACGCACGCGTACGCATGCACACACACGCACGCACGCACGCACGCACGCACACACACACACACACACACACACGCACACACGCACACACACACACACACACACACACACACACACACACACACACACACACACACACACACACACACACACTAAAATTAACATCACACAAGAAAGAAAAAAAAAATCCGGTCCGAATTTTTTGGGGTTGCCAGTTTTTTTTCTCAAATATCCCTCTTCTTTTACAGTTTCCCAGGGGAAAAAAAACTCCAAACTGTTTTTAACACCTATATTTAAGCAAGCCACAAGTGACGAATGGAAGTTGAAGGAGGAGAGGGAATGAGAGGACAGTGAAAGAGGGAGACGGGAGGGAGAGAGAGTGTGAGAAAGAGGGTGGGTGAGAGAGAGGGATGGGGGCAAGAGAGAGAGGGCGAGAAAGAGAGAAAGGGTGAGAAAGAGAGAGCGGGCAACAATGAGATGGTGAGAGACAGAGAGAGGGGGGAGAGAGTGGGAGGGTGAGAATGACAGAACAGGCGAGAGAGAAAGAGAGAAAGAGAGAAAGGGTGATAAAGATAGGGAGAGAGCGATAGAGAGGGTGACAGAAAGAGAGAAAGGCCGAGAGAGAGAGAGGGGGCAAGAGACAGAGAGGGTGAGGAAGAGATGGCAAGAGAGAGGATGAGAGAGAGCGAGAGAGAGGGCAAGAGAGACAGGTAGAGAGAGAGAGGGTGAGAGAGACGGGGGAGGAAGAGAGGGCAAGAGAGAGAAGATGAGAAAGAGAGAGGGGGGGCGAGAAAGAGAATGAGAGAGAGAGAGAGAGAGAGAGAGAGAGAGAGAGAGAGAGAGAGAGAGAGAGAGAGAGAGAGAATATGAGAGAGAGGGGGCGAGAAAGAGAATGAGAGAGAGTTAGAGAGAGGGTGAGAGAGAGAGAGAGAGGGGTCAAGAGACAGAGAGAGAGATGGCAAGAGAGAGAATATGAGAGAGGGGGGGCGAGAAAGAGAATGAGAGAGAGAGGTAGAGAGAGGGTGAGAGAGAGAGAGAGAGAGAGAGAGAGAGAGAGAGAGAGAGGGGGCAAGACACAGAGAGAGAGATGGCAAGAGAGAGAATATGAGAGAGGGGGGGGCGAGAAAGAGAATGAGAGAGAGAGTTAGAGAGAGGGTGAGAGAGAGAGAGAGAGAGAGAGAGAGAGAGAGAAAGGGGGCAAGAGACAGAGAGAGAGATGGCAAGAGAGAGAATATGAGAGAGAGAGAGAGAGAGAGAGAGAGAGAGAGAGAGAGAGAGAGATGGCAAGAGAGAGCGGGTGAGAGAGAGCGGGTGAGAGAGAGAAGATGAGAGAGAGCGGGGGGTGAGAAAGAGAATGAGAGTTAGAGAGAGAGTGGAGAGAGAGAGAGAGAGAGAGAGAGAGAGAGAGAGAGAGAGAGAGAGAGAGAGAGAGAATATGAGAGAGAGGGGGCGAGAAAGAGAATGAGAGAGAGTTAGAGAGAGGGTGAGAGAGAGAGAGAGAGGGGTCAAGAGACAGAGAGAGAGATGGCAAGAGAGAGAATATGAGAGAGGGGGGGCGAGAAAGAGAATGAGAGAGAGAGGTAGAGAGAGGGTGAGAGAGAGAGAGAGAGAGAGAGAGAGAGAGAGAGGGGGCAAGACACAGAGAGAGAGATGGCAAGAGAGAGAATATGAGAGAGGGGGGGGCGAGAAAGAGAATGAGAGAGAGAGTTAGAGAGAGGGTGAGAGAGAGAGAGAGAGAGAGAGAGAGAGAGAGAAAGGGGGCAAGAGACAGAGAGAGAGATGGCAAGAGAGAGAATATGAGAGAGAGAGAGAGAGAGAGAGAGAGAGAGAGAGAGAGAGAGAGAGAGATGGCAAGAGAGAGCGGGTGAGAGAGAGCGGGTGAGAGAGAGAAGATGAGAGAGAGCGGGGGGTGAGAAAGAGAATGAGAGTTAGAGAGAGAGGGTGAGAGAGAGAGAGAGAGAGAGAGAGAGAGAGATAGCAAGAGAGAGAATATGAGAGAGACAGAGAGAGGCCGAGAGGGTAAGACAGAGATGGTAAGACAGAGATGGAAAGAGAGAGAAGACAAGAGAGAGAGAGAGAGAGAGAGAGAGAGAGAGAGAGAGAGAGAGAGAGAGAGAGAGGGGGGGGGGGGTGAGACAGATAGAGACAGGGGGCTAGAGACAGAAAGAGAGGGGGAGAGGCAGGGTGATGGGGTATGTGTGTGTGTGAGAGAGAGAGAGACAGAGAGAGAGAAAGAAAGACCAAGAGCAAGGGTGTAAGAGAGAGAGGGCAAGAAAGAGAGATGGCAAGAGAGAGAAAGGACGAGAGCGTGAGAGAGAGTGAGACAGAAAGAGGCCGAGACAGACAGAGAGAGCGAGAGAGAGAAAGACGGCAAGAGAGAGTGAGAGAGAGACAGAGAGAGCAAGAGTGAGAGATGGTGAGAGAGGTAGAGAGAGAGGGGGGGGCGAGAGAGAGAGAGAGAAGAGAGAGAGAGAGAGAGAGAGAGTGAGAGACAGAGAGAGCGACAGAGTGAGAGAGACGCACAGACGTTGGTTTGAGGTTGTCCATCCTGAACCGGCACTGCGCGCATTGAACGGGTGCGCTTGTTGGATGCGAGGCCAGCCACGGGTTCAATGCCCCCTTTCATTGCCCCCCCTCGAAAAGTGACAAGCTCCCAACGGCAGGCACGCTGCTCTCCACCGTTCCAAGACTTTGTTCGCCTGTGCTTCCCACGAGTCCATCGGGGAGGTTGAGGTTGACACTTTGTGGCTTGAGAGGCGCTACAGGTAGGAGGGTGAGGGGGGTCGGGGGTCGGGGGGGGGGATGTGTGTGGTCACCTGACACTTTTGGGAGCTTTTGCGATGGATCATCATCACCGCTGAAGGGGGACCAACATCGCCTCCATCAACTGTGAGCAAATCCCGAGCGAGATGCCACTGAAGCGTATTCTCACTGGAATTCAAGTCTTTCTGCACTGAGGAGAGGACACAGGAAAGGCTTTAGTTTGGGTCTCGGGGTCTCGCCGCCCCCAATCAACCGAGGGGGAGGAAATTTGAAGCATCTTGAAACAAACGCCGTGAGAGACTTTGTGATTGTTCTGAATGGAGCTGCGTACATGCCTGCTGTGCATCTTCCTTCTAAAAGGTAATAAGCCTTTGCATTTTTAAATCCTGCTTCTATTTGAATAATTTCTTGCCCCGACCGCTGGAGTGTGTATACATTGAAATACAGCGATACCTTGGCTTACGAACTTAATTGGTTCCCAGACAGAGTGTGTTAAGGCGAAAAGTGTGTATCCCAAAAAATAATTTCCCATAGGAAACCATTAAAATGAGAATAATCCGTTCCCATACATACATAATTTTCTACTTTCTAATTTTCTAAGCCTTAAAACTACACAAAATATACCATATTTTATGTATAATATCCGTGTTATGGTATTATAATTAAATAAATAAACTGTAAAGTATAATAAACGTCGTTTTATTTACCTTTGTGATGGTCGTTGATGGCTTGATGGAATGGAGTGGCCGGTTTCATCAGCATGAAACATTTGACGAGGAACGTAGCCTTCTTCTTTCACCATCTTGAGGAATGATCCCTTGTAGGTGCTTTCTCTGCGATAATTTTACCTAGTTCCTCATCAATTGTGTTCTGTTGAGCTGGGTTGATAGCTTTTTGCATCAAGTGTACAGATGGCTTGTGCGGGTTATTTGTGGAGCCTGATTGGTGGGATAGTTTAACCTTGCAGTCTACACTCTGCTTTGAACTATCAAAGTTGAAACGAGTCCAAATTTCACTGTTGTCTGTCCATTTTGTCTCTCTGTCGTCTGCCTGTCTCTTTAATGTTTAAAACACCTCCCCTCACTGCTGGGTTCTTGACCAATCACGTGGCTTTAACCGAAGACTGGGGGCGGGGAATGGAGGACAAAAAAAATGTCAGAAGCCATTGTCTTTATTGGGGAATGGCTTCACTCTCTCTCTGTCTGTAAAATATACACAAACACACTAAAATATGCACAAATACACAAACACACACATAAACAGACACACACAATTATGCACAAAAACACACACAAATGCACACAAACATCCAAAGTACACACATGAATACACACAAACACATATACACAACAAACACGCACACACACAAAAACACAAAAATACACACAAACACAATCACACACATAACTGCACAAATACACACGCACACAAACCCACACAAATACGCAAACACACACATACACACAAACACGCGCACACACACACAAATACACAAAACACATACAAATACACACAAAGACACAAATACACACGTACATAAATGTACACACATTAATACACACAAATACACGCACACACAAAAACAAACACAAATACACAAACACACACACACAAATACACATACATACATACATATATACATACAGACATTCATTCATACATATACACACACAAATACACACACACATGAATACACACGAACACACGCACACACAAAAACACGCAAATACACACATACACACGCACATCTGCACCCCAACTGGGGTGCGCAAAGAAACGTGCCATTGTTGTCTAGAAAAACCATGCGGCTGATAACACATCAGTCAGAAAAGCTCGCACCCCCCCCCCGACCTCCCAAAAGGAAATTATATTGTGCAAGGCATGCTACCTGTCTGGACGCTAGATGTTTAAAAAAAGTTTTTTTTCCCTGGGAAACTGTGAAGGAAGGGGGGTATTTCAAACAACCTGGCAACCCCCCATAAAATCAGAGCAAGATTAGTTATTTTTCTTTCTTGTGTAATGCTAATTTTGAAGTATGTGTGCGTGTGTGTGTGTGTGTGTGTGTGTGTGTCATACGGCGGAATGTAGGTGAGCGAGCATGCGTGTCATGTTAATGCTTTCAACAGAGCTTTCATGATGCTTGCAGCAGGCAACCTGTTTTCTCTGTTCGCGTATGTGTGTGTGTGTGTTTGTGTGTGTGTGTGCGGACATTCATAAATTCGACACGTTTTAATCAAGCCGACTTTCATTCCCACGCACGCAGGCCTCCTTCTTTCCTTCGCCGTTCCCCCACGAGAGGGTGACGAATGAGAATAAAACGATCAAGATAATGGAGAGACAATCTGTTGCCGGGCGGGAAACGCGGCCGGATTTCAATAAAGGAATCCAGTACCTTACTGGGGGGGGGGGGGTTGAAATTAAAAATACATCGAGAGATGGGTGGGAAAGAGGCAGGTGCCATTTTGCAAGGATTCATTGTTTTATGAAAGGTGCGAATGCACACAAAAAAAAAACAATAATTTTATTATCTAAATTGCCATGTTTGGCTTTCACATTCTGTTAAAAGAAACAAAGCAGTTCCAACAAGTCAATATTGGTTCATATTGTCCAAATCGTAGTTGTCGCCTGCCAACAGGAAACATTTTTTTGAAATGATCTAATCGCGAGTCAATACGTTTTGTGCTCAATCAAAATAAATCATCTGCTTATATATCTAAATGCATTTCTTGATTCTGCACTATGTACAGTCTTGTTTATAGAACGGTTTTTGCACATCTACATTTGCACAGTATACAGTTGACATTTTTATTTTGTTATGCTTAGAATATCTTGTTTTCTATCCTTTCACTCCCACCCCAACCCCATCCCTCTTCAATTGCTGCTGTGGACTGCAAATTTCCCCATTGCGGGACGAATAAAGGTATTCTGATTCTGATTCTTTTTCTAAAAAAGTGCCTATGATTATATTATATTATATTATATTATATTATAGCTGTGGCGACCCCTTGAAGGGAAAAGCCGAAAGAAGATATTATATTATATCTTAAATCTTATATATTATATGATATTATACAGTGAGACCTCAACTTACAAACACCTCAACTTACAAAGTTTTTGTCTTACAAACGTCAAATTTATGAAAAAAAAGGTAAATAAAACTTTATTTTACAACACAGTTTATTTCTACAGTCCTCATGTAATGCCCCTCTCTTTCCAAACAGCAATTCTCTTAGAGCTTCAACCTCCAACGCCATTCCATCAACCCATAAATGACCATCACAAATGTTAATAAAGTGACTTTATGATACAATTCAGTGTATTTATTTCATTACAATACAATAGCACATTTATTATACATAGAATAAGGTATGTTGTGTGTAGTTTTAAGGCTTATTTAGTTGAAAAGTAGATTTTATGGAAACCCGGGAACGGATTATTCTTATTTTAATGGTTTCCTATGGGAATTTGTTTTTTGAGATACACACTTTTCGCCTTACACACTCTGTCTGGGAACCAATTAAGTTCGTAAGTTGAGGTCTCACTGTAATATGACAGCATTCTCTTCTATTCGATTCTATTCTATTCTATTAATTCACAGCAGCAAAGTTATGAAGGCAAGAGGAAAGGGAAACTATAGTGTCCTTGAGAGTTTTGAAAGGCGCTTATAAATGAAATGTATTCATATTCATATTATTCATATTATTATTATTATTATTATTATTATTATTATAATAGAACAAGTCAAAAAGAAAACATGTAAGCCTGATTTCACTGAACCAAGTATCTGCTGAGCGTCCGCTACTTGTGTTTTTTTTTAAATACACGACATGTCTGACCGTAGCGCATACGTACGTAACAACGATGATGAAGTCGGCCTTGAGCGATGATATAATTTTTTATTTTTATTTTTAATTGCCAACCGCGTTTCTCTGCACTCGCCGGCCAGCGTTTGACAAAGCCAGCGCGGCTTCTCGCGCTCGGCCAAACCTCAAGTGACTTGGATGGGGGGGGGGGCAGGCATCCTACTTGATTCTACACAGATGTTCCGAAGCATTTGCTTCTTCCACTGAGAACACCAGCGTGGAATCTTCTTCTTTATGAGCTTTGGGTTTATTTTTGAACAGGTTATTCCCTTCGCCTTTTTTTTTCTTCTTGTGGTTACATCCACACCCAATTCTCCACAATAAGATTCCATGTTATCCCCCTTGATCCTCCTCTTCCAAACCATAAAGGGGGGCCTCTTTTTGTCCATCGCCTCACTCAATACCACAAGACCCCCCTGACACCCCCCCCCACCGCCCTAAAGAACAACACCACATGCTTTAATTTGCGTTTATATTCGACATTGTACCGCAGTCTGTCTGACCACCCGTCGCCATAGCGACTGGCTGCAAACATTTATCAAGTCAAAACGCGTCCGGGTTATTTGCGACCGCACGCTCGGCGACGGGCGCTCTGGCAAAGCGAGTCATTGTGTGCGTGTGTGAAAAGTTGCGCTTGATATGAATCGATTTGGATGTTCGCAAACATGTCCAATGCGTTGGAGTTGATCTGATATTTGATAATACAGTGATACCTTGGCTTACGAACTTAATTGGGTCCCAGAGAGAGTGTGTAAGGCGAAAAGTGTGGATCCCAAAAAATAATTTCCCATAGGAAACCATTAAAATGAGAATAATCCGGTCCCAGGTGCCCATAAAACATAATTTTCTACTTTGTAGTTTTCTAAGCCTTAAAACTACACAAAATATACCTTATTTTATGTATAATAAATGTGCTATAGTATTATGATTAAAGAAATAAATTGTACTGTACAATAAAGTCCTTTTATTTACTTTGTGATGGTCGTTAATGGCTTGATGGAATGTATAATAATAATAATAATAATAATAATAATAATAATAAATACAGTAAAGTCTCGTTATATCGATATTCAAGGGAGTCCGAAAAAATATCGATATAACCGGGACTATCGATATATCCTCCGACCCTGTTTGCATGTAATTTTCTCCGTGCGTGCATAGAAATAGTATCGATATAACCGGGACTATCGATATATCCGATATCGATATAACGAGACTTTACTGTACATTTAATTTTTAAGCGCCTTTCAAAACTTTCAAGGACACTACAGTCACGGGATAAGAACTTTTCTTTTTGTGCGGGTGAGCAGCGGAAGCCATTCGCGCCAGCCATTCGCGCCAGCGTTCACTCTACCCGGATGTAGGAAAGGAAGGAAAGAAGTAGCAAACCAAAATACTGGAGCTGCTGGAAAGGCAGGCAGCGACGGAAAATATGGAGGAAAAAAAAAAAATTGCTTGTGAAACCAGAATCTCGGGTGATGTCAGGAGAGACTTCGGCGAGCATATGAAGCTCTGCTGGCAAAATATGGCCGCCCCACACCGTGTGCCATCAAGAGTCTGCCATACTATGTGGAACTCTCGCAGCATGGAATTGAAGCAGATTTAGGTGGAGCAGGAGATGTGAGACAGTCTGTTGTCGTCAATGGATGCTACTACTTCGTGTTTGCTTTCAACATTTGCTCGGAGAAAGACGTGCACATTTCACCATGACATTCCCGATCCACTGGTGAAAAGGACATTTTGATCCACTTCTTTTTTCATCTAGAACTGCTTCATACAACAAAGAGGATGCAGAAAGTGCTTAAGATTGAATGACTCTCTGTGTCTTTGTGTTGTCATATTATTTGTTATTTAGTTTTTTTTTACTTTATGTTACTTCCGGGTTGAGTGAATGCTGGCGTGTGTTGCTGCCGCTGCTCACCCACAGAAAAAAAAATACTGTGACTGTAAAGTGTCCTTGAGAGTTTTGAAAGGCGCTTGTGAATGAAATGCATTATTATTAGTAGTAGTAGTAGTAGTAGTAGTAGTAGCAGTAGCAGTAGTATTATTAGTAGTAATAGTAGTAGTAGTAGTATTATATATTATTATATGTATTATATTATTATTATTATTATTATTATTATTATTATTATTATTATAAATAAAATAAATTACTGATATTATGATTTGAAACTAATAATTGAAGAAGGCCTCACTGATAAAATAAAATAAAATAAAACTAAAAAAAACAAAATGAAACAAAAAGAAAAACAAAATGAAAGAAAATAAAATAAAAATAAATCTCTCTTCCATGACCAATTTGGTCAGGAAAATGGAGATCACATGCTAAGCGTAGTTTTAGTAAGTTTTACTCGCTGAAAGTTTGTTGTATTCACAAGCGAGCGAGCTTGTCGGACAAGAATTTTGCTACTGTCCGTCTCGAATGAAGGGCAGACTTGTGCTCTTCTCAACAGGGCGCTCACTATACTTTTCAGCAACACACCCTTGGTTTTTCCTTCCTCACCACCAACGTAAACTCCACCTTTTATGCCCTCCGAGGCCAGTACCGCTCACCGTGTTTCGCCATCCTTTTTCACTCGCTTCCTCCTACTTCTCCCCTTTCGCTACCTGCCAAACCCGCGCTCCACATAACCGAGACAGAAAATAATATACTACACTCGAGTTGCGAACTCATGGCTTCAAAGTCCACCTTGTTTTTCGTCTTGGAACTTAAAGAAGCCCATTTTGGTGCTATTAGGACGCATTCAAGCAGAACGCACCTTGCGTTTTCTACAAGCGTTCTAGCGTTTGGCTTTAGCATAGGTACATACAAAAC
This sequence comes from Hippocampus bargibanti, assembly GCF_051943395.1. NCBI lineage: Eukaryota > Metazoa > Chordata > Actinopteri > Syngnathiformes > Syngnathidae > Hippocampus > Hippocampus bargibanti. Next base: position 26,172,458 of record NC_142739.1, on the reverse strand, counting down.
CCTCTAAGTCAGTTGTGGTGTGTGTTTATGTATGAAAAGAAAATAGTGGATGAAGAAAATACAGTGACACCTCGGTTTAAGAACCCCTTGGCTTACGAACTTTTCGGTTTACGAACATTACATTGATGAAAATTTTACCTTGGTATACAAACTTTTTCCGGGAACACACCTCAATGAGTGATGTGTCGTTCGCGAACGAGATCGTTCTTCTAACAACAAAATGGCAGCCGACTGTTTTTGTCCTCTATTCCCCGCCCCCAGTCTTCGGTTAAAGTCACGTGATTGGTCAGGAACGAAGCAGTGAGGGGGGTGGAGTTTATAGATAAAGAGAGAGTGAAGCCGTTCTCCAAAAAGAAAATGGCTACAAACTTTTTTTGTCCTCTATTCCCCGCCCCCAGTCTTCGGTTAAAGCCACGTGATTGGTCAAGAACGCAGCAGCGAGGGGAGGTGATTTAAACATTAAAGAGAGGCAGACGACAGTGAGACAGTTTCAACTTTGAAAAAAAAAACAAACACCAGTTAAATAAAATATTACAATAAAATAAATTATTTAAAAAGGATGCATTAAAACGACTCATGACCAGTCACTATTTCTACTTTTTACCCACCTATGGAAAGTAGTCGTCTTGATTGATGTTATGCATACTCTTATCAGCCCTGATCAATTCCCCTAGGCTTGTGTCAGTGCTTCAACATTGACGTGACACACCCGCGGATATTCAGCGGTCCGGAAGACGCCCTCTTCGGCTTCTCCGTGCTGCAGCATGAAACGACAGGAGAGAAATCGTGAGCACCTGCATGTGGTATCGCAACATGTTGCTTTTTTTTTTTATTTTGTATTTTTATTCTGTTGACTGACATTTCGCATGGTGGCCTTGCAGGATGCTGGTGGGCGCACCGTGGGACGGGCGACAAAACAACAGGAAGGGAGATGTGTACAAATGCGGTGTGGGAGAGGAGAGCCAATCCAACTGCAGCAAGTTGAATTTAGGTAAGCATCAACGACCTTCATTGACCAAAAAAGGAGATTTGTTAGCCTGAATTGTTGTTTGCATCCGTCTCAGGCGAGGTGGCCTTCCAAAACATCTCCAAAAACCTGAAGAACTCTCACCTGGGGATGACTCTTACGCCGGACTCGCCCGATGGACTTTTGGTATGTGTCTCGGGTACTGCTTTTGGATTGGATTTAGCCTTTATTAGTCTCGCAGTGGAGAAATTTACATTGCTCAGCAGCAAAGCTATGGAAGGAAGAGGAAAGGAAGAGGTAGAAAAACAAAATACAGAAACTGCTGTAAAGGCAGCCCCTCTCGCGCCGCCATCTTCAACTCAATTAACAACAAAAAAATCTAAATAACAAATAATGGGACAAAACACAAAAAACACAGTCACTCAATCCCAAGAACGGTCTACACCACAGGTGTCAAAATCAAGGCCCGCGGGCCAAATCCGGCCCGCCACATCATTTTTTTTCGGCCCAGCGAAAGCAAATCAAACTTGTTAAATTCCATGATGATTGCTAAAATCTGAGCCAAAATTTCATATTTTTGGATGTCAACCACAATAAAAGTCATTATTCTTGACTTCAGATTTGAAAACGAGTTATTCATTAATTTGCTGTGTGCTCTATATGTAATATTTGAAGGGATTTAAACATTCTAATGGGTTCCCCAAATTCATAACGGCCCTCGAGAGGAAACCATAACTACAATGTGGCCCGCGGCAAAAAATGACTTTGACACCCCTGGTCTACAACCTCTTTGTTGTATGAAGCACTTGTAGATGAAAAAGGAGAGGATCAAAGTGTCCTTTTCACCAGTGGATCGGGGTCGTCATGGTAAAATGTGCACATCTGCAACAAGCTAAATGTTGAAATCAAACACGAAACTTTAGCATATCCATTGACAAAAAGAGTCCTCTCCTGTCCCACGTAAATCCGCTTCAGCCCCCTCCTCCCTTCCTGCCAGGTTGGCGTTTTGAGCGTTCCGTTTTAAGCCAGTGTGTCTTTGCACATCCGCCAACTTCTTGCGGCTGGTGTTGGATCTCGCTCGTTTATAGGCCATGAAAAATTGGCCGGCGGCGGACCTATTTGAACGTATGTTTTTCTTGAGGCCGGCGGTCAAGTCTATAACGGGCTAGGAATGTGACTCTGGCTATTGTTTTGTGAATGAAAGACCTGCAAAAAACCAATGCTACCTCTGCTGAGTTTCTTCTTACTTTGACACTTTTTTTTTTCCTAATCATCAACCCGAATGGCTTTCTGTCATAACAGGAGAAAACATAAGACAGGATGTTTGTCTTTCTGCAATTTGGACGACTCAGTTTTGGACTTTTTGTCTCTCTTTCACTCTCAACTCAATGAGACCCAAATGGCCTGACTGGCCTGGTGTTCTGCCGCTGCCAAGATGACAACAACCCCCCTCCCCGCCGTTACATCTGCATCCACCGCTATGTTCTATCCCCGCAAACCGCACTATTGTGATTTTCCATGCCTGATTCCCGCTGTTGACTATTTTTGCTCACTGCTTGCCCTTATTTAGTCAATTTAGAGAAATACAATACGCCTGTGTGACCCTTCTGATCGTAAGCAAATAACCATCCTTAGTGCAAAGGTCCTCCAGACCGATAACTCGCTCTATAGTGCAACTTAGAATATGCTGTGTACAGAATATACCGGACGATGCTCGTGGGCCTCAATCTGCAGTACATATGCTAGCAACCTCTCATTTGACGACAGTGAGGTAAAAATCTTAGCGAAAGAAAATAGATGGTGTGATAGGGGAGTAAAAGAGGCTATTTTTTTTTATACCAGGGCGACTGGGGCAATCATACTAGTCATTGAACATAATCAGACAGGACAAAAGAAGTAATAAGATAAGCTTCAGGGAGTAGTCCACTGCTCCCCCCAACCTTAGTGCGGTGACCTATCAAAGCAGAGGCTGGCACTGGCACTTCTGTCCATTAGGGATATACTGTATATATAGGGCCAGAGCTACCAGCACAATTTTAGTTTGCTGACGAAGCTTTTCGGATGAGGAGCGACACCTTCAAAGAAGTATAAATGACGCCTAAAGAAACGTCCTTTTCATCAATATACCGGCAGTAGTAAATGCGCGATGGTGCTTTGAGATGACAGTATCAGTTGTTTCCTGACCTGTGCTCCTAGTTCCAAAGAAATCAAATACCAAATCATATTTGCCAACTGAAATGAATGGAAATGCTACTAATCCGTTCCGCCACTTGAGTCTAAGAAAATGTGTTGCATTTTTATGACAAAAAAAGTGGAATTTCTTTCATTGTTCATATCAAGCAATTTTTTTCCCACCAGGCATGTGCACCTCTGTGGTCTCAGGAGTGCGGCACGTCAATGTTCAGCACCGGTATCTGCGCCTCTGTCAACGACGACCTCCAACCGAGAGAGATTATCGCTCCGACGGCACAACGTAATCACGCATACACACATTTCGGAAGGACGCGGCTGAGACCAAAGCAAGTGTGTGTGTTCCAGGGTGCACAACGTATATGGACATTGTGATCGTATTGGATGGCTCCAACAGCATCTACCCTTGGTATGAGGTGCAGAGTTTCCTCAGCAATATCCTCAGCAAGTTTCACATCAGCCCAGAACAAATGCAGGTAAGAGTAACTTTCAAAATTGAATGCAACGTGCTCAGCGGTGATGATATTTGCTCAATTTGTCACTTATCGGAAGACTTATAGGTATTGGTCTGGAAACCTAACTCTTGTGGTGCCTTACAAATTATTTAAGCAATTATAGGAGTGAAACCCCCCCAAAGCTGCGGAATGAAATGCCCACTTAGAATTTGCTCTCAAAACAAATATTAAGGAAAAAGAATGCAGCAATGTGTATCGCAAACAAGCACACCATACGTTGCTTCAAGAAAGGCATGTTAGCTTCAAGCTAACATGAATGGGAAAAGGCATTGACATGCTAACGTTAAAAAAATGGGGGGGGGGGACGACGGGATGGAATTGATTTAATAGCATTTTGAATCATTTTCACAGGAAAAGATTATTTGTTGGACAGTTTTGTTTGGAGCACTTGAGGTTGTTTTAAACCTCTGAGTCCAGGAAACTGTTTGACAAAGTAATTGAGCCAAAGCATTCGCACGTAAAAAGAAGCAATTTAGTCAATGTGGATTGCTGCTGTGACCTCAGGGGGCATTTGGAGGCCAATTTGGCGCACGGGGGGCGGGGTGTGGGGGTGGATGGAGGCTTGTTGTAGGGGGCGGGGGGGGCTGGTCGGTGAAAGAGAAACAGGCAATGTGGGGTGACAAGGAAATTCCTCTGGTTTCCCATTGGAGTCCAAAATTCCAACAACTCGCTGTTTGGTTTTGGTGGGGGGGCTGGTTGTGGTTTTGCTTTCTTTGTGACTACGTACTTGCGTATATTTTGTCTATGACAACTGCAGTGGTGCCTCTAGGGACAACATGAATTGGTTTTGTGAACGCTCGATCGATTATCTTTGTCATTGCAATGAATAAATGAATGAAAAATGCATAGAATGGAAATGGCTTGAAACTTTCTCTCAATAACAACAATAAAAAAAAAAATGTAATGTGAGGAGAAATGAGCGCATCAATTGAGCGGCTAAAACGTTATTACGCTTTCTCTTATGCCATTTAGGGGCAGTTTAATAATAATGATAATAACATTTAATTTATATGCGCCTTTCAAAACTCTCAAGGTCACTTTACAGTCACTGGCTAAGTTTAAGACAGACAGCTTAACTCCACGGCACTAATATTAGTTGTTCTATGCAGAGGCTAAAGAATATATGACTGTGAAAATACAGCAAAGTCTCGTTATATCGATATTCAAGGGAGTCCGAAAAAATATCGATATAACCGGGACTATCGATATATCCGACCCTGTTTGCATGTAATTTTCTCCGTGCGTGCATAGAAATAGTATCGATATAACCGGGACTATCGATATATCCGATATCGATATAACGAGACTTTACTGTAGTTATGATGCCGCTCTACATCGTACGACTGTCTATCTTTCTCTGTCTTATAGGGGATTACTTGGAGGGCCAAAGTACCCAAAGATCACTGCTTTTTAGCACGAGCATTAAGCTAGCGGACCGAAAAGTTTAGCTAGTTAGTTGATTTAAATACACAAGGTTCTTGTTTGCGTATTTTGTCTTTGTTTTTGCTTATTCTGACTGGAGACTTCAACTCTGCGGTGCATTAAATGGTTTGAGGACACTGGAGAAGAGTTACTCACAAGTCAAGTCGCTCGTATCTCAAGGCACTGTTGTATTTATATTTTCAAGCTAAATCCAGTTTAGCCGTGAGGTCTGATGTGACTATTCAATCCACAAAATCTAAGACTTTGTTTCAAGATTGAGGATTATAACCGACATGGTAGTCCCATTATAAACATACTAAAATCATATGCGCGCAGGTGGGAATCCTGCAGTATGGTGAGGTGGCAGTCCACGAATGGTCGCTGAAAGAATACCAGACCACGCAAGAGGTGGTGGAGGCCGCCAAGAACATCAGTCGCCAGGAAGGACGAGAGACGCGGACCGCATACGCTATCAACATGGCCTGGTAGGCCTCGTCTTGTGTTGACTACTTTTGACTCTTTTGGGATTTTTTTCTTCATTTGGTCTTTGGGTAATGTGTACAAGTACAATAGCGATTATTATGATTCAGTCATCACAAATAGGAACAGTGCAACAATAAAACACATACCGTCATATAATCTTCTGCATTTTATATGGTGAGTTTCATTGCTATGATATACAGTACAGTACGGTATTTCATTTTGATTGAATTTTCCAAATTCCCAACAAAGGCTGAACGTGGAGATGAGTTCTAAAAAAGACGACGTAGGGTAAGCCTCAATCTCATGAAATCCGATTCAGTCCACGCAGACAATATATCTGCAACATGCTGGCTTCTTTAATTTACTCCAGATTCTCCATCATGCTCAAACCAAAATATTATATGCCAAAAAAGGGGGGTGAGGCCCAATGGGCCATGAAGCAAGGCCTAAAGAAACAACTCACTATAGGCTTAAACCACAAATTGTTTCAAATTACCCCCCTCTCTATTCAAAATCAAATTCCATGCTGGACAAAACTGTATGCACACAGAGGTGTGTGTATATATATATATATATATATATATATATATATATATATATATATATATATATATATATATATATATATATATATATATATATACACAGTAAAGTCTCGTTATATCGATATTCAAGGGAGTCCGAAAAAATATCGATATAACCGGGACTATCGATATATCCGACCCTGTTTGCATGTAATTTTCTCCGTGCGTGCATAGAAATAGTATCGATATAACCGGGACTATCGATATATCCGATATCGATGTAACGAGACTTTACTGTGTGTATATATATATATATATATATATATATATATATATATATATATATATATATATATATATATATATATATATATATATATATATATATATATATACACACACATACATATACAGTGGTACCGCAGCTCACGAGCTGAATTGCTTCCCAGAAAGTGTTTGAAAGGCGAAAAGTTCGTCTGCCGAACATTTATTTCCCATAAGAAACCACTAAAAATGAAAATAAGCAGTTCCCAGGTCCCCACAAAACATAATTTTCTACTAAATAAGCCTTAAACCTACACGAAATACCTTATTTTATGTAGAATAAATGTGCTATTGTATTGTAATTAAAGAAATCAACTGTACAGTATAGTAAAGTCGTTTTATTTACCTTTGTGATGGTCGTTGATGTAGTTGCCTCTTGATGATATCCGAGTGAAGTTGCCGTGCTTTCTCGGTGATAATACCCTCACTCACACTGTCACCTGCTAGCTGCTTTTCGTTAATACAAATCAACAGAAGTTTTTCCAACTTCTTCTATTACCTGAGACTTGCTTAGAGAACACGGAAACACCCGTAGCCACACGTAGCAATTGTCGATTTAGCGTACTGGTACTGGGACGCTAAGTCACACAAACACACACCTTGTTTGTGTTTTTCGATGATCTCCTTCTTCAGCTCGACCGTAATTTTCTTTTGTGTCCTTTTTGGCTTAACATTAGCCTGTGGTGGGGTCTTTTTTGGTCCCATAAAAGCAAAAGTACTCCACTTGATAGCAAACCACATCTGCACTCAAAGGGGGTGTGGTAAACTTGTCCGCCAGCCACTGTGGCGCTGCGTGTGGTTTGGTTCGTTTGCCAAAGACTAGTTCGTATTCCAAGATTATATTCTCGCAAATTTAATGTTCGTAAGGCAAAAAGTTCGGTTGCTAAAGCGTTCGTAAACTGAGGTATCACAATACACAAAATCACACACACTAGTGACCCTGATGAGGACAAGTACAATCAGGATTACGTGGATCAATGTTTTGAGCAAATACTTTAAAAAAAAAACTAATTGATTGAAGTGCAGTAAATGTGGGCCATAACACACATTCTTGTTTTTGGGCGATTGTGGGAACAATCAACCAAACGGTCCCTGTGTGTATGGCACCTTTTTCGTACACTCCCGTGCGTCACATGGTAGGCTGGTGACAGCCTGGCAGGCGGGTTGTCACGGGGGCAAGCAAACACCAGAGTCCGTCTGCTGGCTCAGCATTACCCGCAGGTGAGGCGACGCCTGGTCAGCTAAGCTACTCCCCTGCAGCTGTCAAAACATCCCCAAGCACACGCGCCCACAGCCTCTCATCGACTGGCTCGCCTCAAAACTGACACTGGCATTCTTGTCCCATGAATCCACTTCAGCTAATATCAGCTGTCGAACATGGTAATGGTTTTGCTAAGAGGGCCGTGATCATTGAAAACCACACCAAAGCTTTTAGCCGAATGCTAATAGATATGGGAAACATCATTGACATGCTAGCAGTTAGCATCAATTTTCACGATTTGAGAAAAGTCGAAGCAACCACTGTTGGAACACGTTTGACCACATCGTGATGAAACTCACAAGTATATGTTCTTTAGCCTCCGTAAAGAGCAACTAATATTGAAGTGCCACTGTCTGTAATAAAAGAACCTGTTGTAAAGTGCCAAGGTTATTGTCATTGTCACTCCAATTTCAGGAACCACAGAATATTGACTTTTAGGACAAAATAAACATTCAGTACAGCGTTAGAAACCTTAAACTCTCACCTTTCATCAGAAAAAAAGTTAATTCCTAAATATGGGTCTGGAGTTATATGAGCTTGAAATGGGGCGGCTGTCCAAAATACAATGCAATACATACATATCTATTTGCTATCTATTAGCTATCCACCAGCTATCTATTAGCTATTTATCAGCTATTTAGCTAGCTGTCTTTCTATCTATTTGAGTTACTTCCGGGTTGAGTGAATGCTGGCGAATGTGGCTGCTGCTGCTCACCCACAAAGAAAAATGTATCCTCTGACTGTAAAGTGACCTTAAGAGTTTTGAAAGGTGCTTATCAATGAAATGTATTTGTACAGTTTAGTTCACACAAGGACAACTCGAACTTTTCACTAGGGGAATTTGTTTTTTATGTTTCTATATAGGCTGGACGGTGAAGTAACGCTTCGTATATCGGCCTGACAGATCTGAGGTTATGTTTTTTTTTCTCCCCCTTTTGGCTTCCTCTCGCATTTGGAAAACATGCAAGTTAGGTACAGCGATGTCTTGGAACAGTGTGATCAAAAAAACGAATGGATGTTTCCTGACATGTTTTTCTTATTCGCCAGCCTCAAGTGTCAAGTTCATTCTTTTTCTATCTTTTTTTCTCTCCCGTTTGCCTTGTGAGGCCTTTTAACGTCCGCACGCTATATAATTTGTAGAGTGGGTGCCAGTGGGGGGAGAAAAAAAAAAAGAATATACGCTTGTTTTTTAACTTTTGCACTCGGGTACTGGTGACCACGATGTTAAATTTAGCCCAAAGTGGGGGAGCTGGAGTGAGGCCTGAAAATGACTTCAGTGACTACGTTTCCCGCTCTCCTCCGCAGTGGGTTTGTGTGTGCGCGGGTGTGTGGCTTACCGAGCATAAAGCAGGTCCCTCTTGAATGCAGGTTTCATGCAGACAAACAGGGTGCGGCTTATGTGCGGGCTTCCGTTTCATGATGCCACCATTGCATAGGAATGCACAGATGACTTCTTTCACTCACTCACTCACACACACACACACACACACACACACACACACACACACACACACACACACACACACACACACAGTGACCACTTTTGAGTCAAATGGCGGCTACGTTATTTGTGTCAAGTATGAATAATGTGCGGGCCACATCCGCACCATTCCTTTCAAAGGGACCGCTCCATAAGCAATGCCAATCAAGGACATTTGGTGTCACTCATTTTTTGCCTCGGGCCACATTGTAGTTATGGTTTCCTCTCGAGGGCCGTTATGAATTTGGGGAAGCCATTAAAATGTTTAATCCCCTCCACATAATACATATAGAGCACACAACAAATTAATGAATCACTAGTTTTCAAATCTGAAGTCAAGAATAAAGATATTGTGGTTTACATCCAAAAATATGAAATTATGGTTAGGATTTTAGCAAGCATCATGGAATTTCCCAAGTTTGATTTGCTTTCGCGGGCCGAAAAGAATGATATGGCGGGCCGGATTCAGCCCTCTGGCCTTGACTTTGACACCTGTGTTGTAAAGTGTGACATGTTTCTGATTGCTAAAACATGGCGTCTCCTTTTTGGAACCAAACCTCTGTTTTCTCTATATGCAGCACCGAGGCCTTCAGCGCCGAGCGAGGGGCGAGGGAAGGCGCCACTAAGGTGATGATCGTAGTGACGGACGGAGAGTCGCATGACGGCGAGGAGCTGCCCGACGCTCTGCTGGAGTGTGAGACCAGGAACATAACTAGATATGCCATAGCTGTGAGTACCTTGCCAGCGCCATCACTTCATCTCAGCCGCTGGGCCATGCCTACTTGGCAGTCAATGTTTTTCCATTCGCAAAACCAGGAACTGCTGTTGTGCCTCGCCACGTCGAGATTCAGCTCTTGGAGGTTCACTGCATTGTAGATGTATCGAAATTCATTTGGCATTATATTTGGCTCAGATAACAATATTCACTTAAGATGCACAGTTGTGTAACCTACATTTGCCCTGTGGCTTTTTTTGTTTGTTTAGCTAATTTGCACTGCTCAATATGTATTGTAACGTATTGCTTTTGTGTGGAACATAAATCCCAAACTTTCTATAGAGCAAAACATGTACTGTAAAACTGTATTTCTATCAATGAAAATACACAACAATAAGAATTTTACAAATTGTACGTTTCGTGACAACGCAAACACGGATGGTAAGCTTAACGCTAACATTCAATGTAAAAAGCAATTGAAGGGCTAACAAAATTAGCATCGTAGTCGAAGCAGTATTAGTCGGATACTTGAGAATGAATAATACTCACACTTACAGTAAATAGTACAGGAACACATACAAAAAAAGATCACAACACTCACAGGCATGCGTCTTTTCCATTTTGTGAAAAAAAAAAAAAAAATGTTCATGTCGTTTAACTGCAACTTTCTTCTTCGGCTTCAATAAGAACTTGGTGTATTATTTGCCTACGTGCTCCGCGCTGCCTCCATGAGGCCAAAGTGCGCATAGCAGGAACACGACAGGCGCAGTACTGGACCAATTCACAGTTGGGTGTTCATATTTTAAAATAAATAAATACATAAATACACAAATAAATAAATTATTGAATAAATAAATCAATACAAAAATACATACATCGTGTTCATGTGACTAAGTTATTTCAAAATTCTTAATACACAAGTTGGCGATGTAACGGCTTATCTCAAAACCAAGTCCAGACGTTCGTATGTCAGTACACCACCATACGATTGAAAAATGAACCACTATATTAGCATCGGGGATGAGACATGCCTGATAATCCTCCCACAGTTTGCTTTCCCGGCTCCGCACGCCAGCAAGTAATCACACAACACTGCCGAGCCCAAATATAGCGTCTTCAAATTGCCAAATGAATACTTTGGGGGCACCGAAATAACCGAGCGGGTTTGTGAGCTCTTTCTACACAGCTCCGCCCGACAAGTGGCACCCGAAGAAGCGTTTTGTGAACGAGGTTTAGCAAACTCCGCCCGTGGCCATGAGGGAATGAAGGCTCTCTTTTGTTAAGAACCACAACACCGCAGACAGAAAGTAATTTGCAGTTGCATGTGTGACGGGTGTCACAACAGTGACTGTCTTCATCCCCACGATGCTGCCGTATTAATGAAGACGAGACTCGTGGATGTGTCTTTTTATTTCTTTTATTTCTGCAACACTGCAACACAGTATGGCAGAAGGGATGGGTGAAGTCGCATGGGTTTCGTCTTGTGATTAACCTGAATCTCCTCGAGATTGTTCTGGAAACTATGGGAGGGACATAGTGCCACACTGTGCGCCGTTGCGTCACTTCCTTCATAATTTAATAATCTAAGCGCACAACTCCGTTACATACACCCCCCTTAAATTATGCAGAAGTGAGGCAACATACACACGGAAGACAACAGAAAGACCAACAGGCACAATAGACAAGGTTATCGGGCAAGGATGTACAAAAATGCTGTCTAATTATGTCACTCATCTGACCAACTACGTCAGGTGACTGGAGTAAGGGATCTGTCGCCGGTGTGTCAGGGTCTGTGCGCTCGTCGGAGATGCACTGTACTGGGTCTGGGAAGGAACTCTGTCCCCACTAACATAAGTGGCCTCAGCTCGCACCTGCCCATTCCCCTCTGTACAAACTACATCACCCTGCATAGCACTACATAACTGTGACAGACTGGAGAAAGGGATCTGTTGCTGGTGTATCAGTTGTCTGTGCGCTCGTCGTAGATGCACTGCACTTGGTCTGGGAAGGAACTCTGTCCCCACTAACATAAGTGGCCTCAGCTTGAACCTGCCCATTCCCCTCTGTACAACCTACACCACTCTGGATTGCACTACACAACTGTTACACGGTTGGGAAGCCTCTACCTCTACCAACACACTCATTCAACGGTGTGCTACTTGTTACTTCTAAGGAGCTCATTCTTAGACTTAACACACAAAAACACGTACATGAAAAAAAGTACACCAATTGCAAAACAGCAGGTAGACAATTAACACTCTACATGTATTTCCAAAACGGGGGTCGACACACCGTCCACCGAGTGATGGGACTGCACAGCGTCTTCCTTGTGCAGCATCGCGGTCCCGGTCCGAAGTGGAGAGTCACTTGTGATCCGGGTCACGGCACCAATGTGACGGGTGTCACAACAGTGACTGTCTTCATCCCCACTATGCTGCCGTATTAATGAAGACGAGACTCGTGGATGTGTCTTTTTATTTCTTTTATTTCTGCAACACTGCAACACAGTATGGCAGAAGGGATGGGTGAAGTCGCATGGGTTTCGTCTTGTGATTAACCTGAATCTCCTCGAGATTGTTCTGGAAACTATGGGAGGGACATAGTGCCACACTGTGCGCCATTGCGTCACTTCCTTCATAATTTAATAATCTAAGCGCACAACTCCGTTACATATGTGCCACTGATAACGATACAATTTATTCCTAGTAGAGGTACTTGTTTTTTTACTCACTTTGCCCACCTACACCCAGCTTTTTTTAAATAATAATACATTTCATTTATAAACGCCTTTCAAAACTCTCAATGACACTATAGTAAATCATGTGCATCACATGATAAAAAAAGACAGTTTAAATGACCAAATCATTATCAGGTCTACATGATCAGGATCACCCTTTCTTCCTCAAATTCCTTTCTCAGTGTATGTTTTGCTGGTTAGTTCAGTTCTATTTTTTACATTATCCGGGCAAAAAAAACAGATGTTGACTCATTCCCAAAACTTTGCACGCAGGTCCTGGGCCACTACCACCGGAGGCAGCAGGACCCCGACACCTTCATCAATGAGATTAAGTACATCGCCAGCGACCCTGACGACAAGTACTTTTTTAACGTGACCGACGAGGCGGCGCTCAATGACATCGTGGACGCTCTGGGAGATCGTATTTTCTCACTCGAAGGTGCGTGTGATTGGATGATAAGCGGCCAAGTGTGATGTTCGTTGGGTTTCGAGCAAGGTCTGTGGAAATGCATGTAATGGGGAGTCATAAATATAAGGCTGGAATTTGACCATATTGTCAACCCTGTTGTTAGCTCAGCCACATGCAGTGTAGTTCCATATTGCTTTTAGCTTTCTACAATAACCCATGATGCAAAAAAAGCCAATCTGGCCACGTTAAATTGTGAAATTTAACAAAATTTCTCACGTGAAAATTATCACGTCAAAACGTGTCAGCCATTGTATTGAAATGGATTAAAATTATCACATAAAAATGTGAAACAAAGTCAAACTTTTGGCATTAAAATTTATGTGATGTTTATTACGTGACATTAATTGTATGATGTGATTTTTTTTGGGGGGGGGTGTTTTGCTTGGTATAGCACCAATACACTTCCGTGAAAGGATTTTGTGGCTTTCAAATTTACTTTCCCGTAGTAAGTGTCTTTTGACTAGCATGTTCACGTAAAATCAACTGAACATAAACGTATTGAATGACTTCAAAGTTTGGAAAAATAACAAGCAACCCCTGTGAGATATTAAAAAACAAGTATAAGTGTGAGGAAATGACTGAAAGAAAGCTTAGGCCACAAACAAGCAACCCCTGTGATAATTTAAAACAAGTATAAGTGTGAAGAAGCTTAGGCCACAAAATAGAAAGCCTGATGAAAAGTGAGGCCGCCAAAAATATACAAAGAAATCAAAGAGGAAAGGAAAAGGGTGCGGCATTTTTTTTCTCACCCGCGTAACTGACCCACCACTTGTGCTCTTGCACAATTCGCAGGCACACTGGGCAACCAGAGCTCCTTCCACATGGAAATGTCTCAGATCGGCTTCTCCACACACCTGTTGGATGTGAGTCCTCGTTGTTCCTGACGTAAACAACACGGATTCAGGAAGGGAGTGTCTTCATCTTGTTCTTTTATGGCTGTTCAGGACGGGATTCTGTTCGGGATGGTGGGCGCTTACGACTGGGATGGTGGTGTGCTGAAGGAGAGCGCCAGTGGGAGAATCGTGCCGTCCAGGGAGGCCTTTGAGAGCGAGTTTCCCCTGGAGCTGAAAAATCACGCGGCTTATCTCGGTACATTTCCGATCAATGTCCTGAATGTCATATTTCCAGTTAAAGACAGAAATCATACCTCCGCCTACCCATCCAACCCCCGCAGGCTACACGGTTTCATCCGTGGTAGTCGGAGATTGGAGGAGGCTGTATGTGGCCGGCGCGCCGCGATTCAAGCATAAAGGCAAAGTCATCTTATTCGAACTGAGTGATGATGGCGATGTCAACATCGCACAGGCCCTCAACGGAGAACAGGTAGACCCAACCACACCAATCCTCCGACTCCAAAGAATGACAGCGTCACGCTCCCACGCTGTCAACCAAACTGAAAGAACATGTCGGTGTTCCCCAGATCGGTTCTTATTACGGCAGCGAGCTGTGCGGTATGGATGTCGACCAAGACGGAATCACCGATGTTCTACTGGTTGCGGCGCCAATGTACTTAGGCTCCGGGAACAAAGAAGCTGGGAGAGTCTACATCTACACACTTAGTGGGGTACGAATGCACACAGATGATCATTACCCATTCATCCATTTCAGAGAGCCTCATTTATTCAGGTTGCACGTGAGCTGGACCTTATCCCCACTGACTTTGGATGTGCCAGTTCGTAATGACAACAGTAAATATGCTAGTGGCCCGGTAGCATAAACGGAAGGTGCAGAGGTGACCTTGTTTACGAGTGAGGGTAGAAGATGGTGATTTCGGTCTAGGGTTTGCCTTAATGCCTACTACATATCGGTCTGTCGTGGTGAAGAACGAGCTGAGCCAAAGTGGCAAGCTCTCAATTTATCGGTGGATCTAGGTTCCAACGCTCACTTCAGGTCAGGAGTTATGAGTCGTGACCGAAAGAACGAGATTCTGTATACAAGCGGTCAAAAGGAGTTTTCTCCGGAGGGTGTCTAGGAACTACCTTAGAGATGAACTGAGAAGCTTGGTGATCCTCGACGGGCTCAGACGGGCTCGAAATGAGTTGGCTCGGACATATGATTAAGAGGGGTGTTCAGGGCATGTTCCATCATGAGGAAGCCCCGGGGACGACCCAGGACATTCTGGATAGACTATGTCACCCACTTGGCCTGGGAACACCTCCACGTCTCCCGGGAAGTGCTAGAAGAAGTAGCTGGGGAGCGGGAAGTCTGGGCTTCACTTCTAAAGCTGCTGCCCTACGACCCTGGATAAGCAGGAGAAAATGGATGGATGGGTAGATGGTAACATGCCTTGGTTTTCAGAAACGATCAGGCATCCTTCCTTGGCACAAACAGTTTGACCTATCGACAAACCCCACGTTTCATCTTCTTTCTCACTTTCAGGAAGAGGTTTTCGTCTACAACGGCACACTGAAATCAGACGAAAAGTCGCAGGATGCCAGGTTTGGCTACGCGATGGCCGTCGCTCCGGACCTCAACCACGACGGCTTCACTGACCTACTGGTAGGCGCCCCGTTGGAAGATGACCACCGCGGGGCTGTTTACGTCTACCACGGGCAAAGTATTTACATCAATCATGACTACAAGCAGGTACTATCTGGTCTTCATCATCGCTCAAGCTCAGAGTCAACGCAGAATCCAATCGGGGTGATTTCTTGACTTGCAGCGTATTCCGGCTGTGTCAGTGTCGCCTTCCTTGCAGTATTTTGGCCGTAGTGTCAGTGCCAGATTGGACTTGGACGGAGACGGACTGATCGACTTGGCAGTGGGAGCCCACGGCAGTGCCGTGTTGCTCAGGTAAGCCTAAAGAACAAAGGAACCGTTGGTAAACTACAGTATATGGGGTCCTCACCAAAATCGGTCCATGTTCAACCCATGTGCCATTGCAACAAAAGGTTTTGTGACGTTGCTTTGCTAGTGCTACGGCTACTTTATAGTGTGCTGGAAGCGTCAAAAATACATGGACGGAGGAGAAGTTTCAACCTCTGCCAAATGACGGCTGACAACTCGACCAAAGTAATCCTTTGCACGCATTCGATCCGATACATCATGGGTGTCAAAATCGTTCCAGTTTCCATTGGAGGGCCGTTTGGGGAAACCATGTAAATGTTACATCTACAAGACACAACGAACTAGTTTTACGATCCGAAGTCAAGAATAATAACTGTGGATGGTGGATTACTTCTGACAGTTTGAAATTCTGGTTCAGACTTGTTTGATTTCCTTTTGCGGGCCATATAAAATGATTTAGCGGGCCAGATCTGACGTGTGGACCTTGACTTTTTACTACCGTGCTATACATGATGCCTCTGGGCTTTCCGCAGATCTCGAAGCATCGTCCAGATCAACGTGAGCCTTTCCTTCCAGCCACACTCGATCAACGTCATCCAAAAGACGTGCCAGCGCGGCGGTCGCGAATCCGCCTGCCTGGACGCCACCGCCTGTTTCACGGCCACCTCGCGCTCCCCCGGGCAGGACGGCAACAGCTTTGGTTTGTCCTTGAAGTTTTTATCTCACATATTTTTGTCCCACTTTTGTTTTTCGGATTGCTTGAACGATTGATTGATCTCTCCCGTAGACTTATGGGTAGCGGCGATGTTGGACGATAGGAAATTGTCTGCCCGGGCGTTGTTTGACGATAGCTCCCACAGGTTGACCCAGCTGTCAGTGCGAGCTCACACGGGACAGACTCTATGCTACAAACTGCCCTTCCACGTCTATGTGAGCATTTCAATCCAATCTCTCTACAAGTTCCCACCGCACCAACTTCTCATTTTCGTCCCCACTCTAATCTGTTGGTCTTTTTGATAGGACACGGCTGACTATATCCGTCCGATCAGCTTCTCGCTGCGCTTCAAGATCAACAACACAGAGAGCGGTCCCGTGTTGGACGAAGGCTGGCCGACGTCGATGAAGAAATATGTGAGAGAACGTCGGTTCACCTCGCAGTTCCTGCCCCCCCACCTCAACAAAACATGATGTTCTTTCCATGTGTTCCTTGAGCAGATCACTTTCTTTAAAGACTGCGGGGAGGACGACGTGTGCACCACCGATTTGGTGCTTCAGGCCCAAATGGACATCTCCGGGACCAGGTAAGGTTGCGTAAACAGGCACTCGCAACGAGAGGATTTAAAATGTTTCACAGAGTCAAAGTTGTTCCGTTTCCTCCGCAGACATAAACCGTATGTGATCCGTAGTCCTCGTAGGCGGATGTCAGTGGAAGTCCAACTGGAGAACAGACTGGAAAACGCCTACAACACCAGCCTGACGCTGCACTATTCACGCAACCTGCACTTCTCCAGCCTCAGTATTCGGGTACGACCCGGAATCGAAATTTGCAGATATTCTAGACAAGAACGATGAAGGATTTTTACATTTATTTTTTTTGTTCTTAAGATTTTATTTTATTACTGTCATTATTTTGTTATTATTATTAATAGAGTATCATGGAGGTTTTGTTGAGATACAATTTTCGTCACAAGTGATTAATACGATCGGGGAGTAAAAAAAAAAAACTCTTAATGTCATTGATTTATTGTCTGTGTTGTCGTTGGATAATATTTATTTGCATCCGAAACAAATAAATAATAATAAATTAAAAAATAAAAATAATCAAGATAGATTATTATTTACCAGTATTTTAAATACCCGAATCCAATCAGATCTGAGATTACAGTATACAAAGTATTCAATTTCCTCAAAAACCGTCCAATCCAATGCACCTTCTATATGGATCAATATTTGGATTTATTGGATGGAGTTGATTAAATGTTCGCTTTGTTACGGCGGTTGAGAAAGCTACACAGACATTAAAAAATATCTATAGAACTTATATTGTATTGTATTACTTTTAGTGAAGCCCCGTCTAGTGGATGCATACACAAATTGCAGCTATTATTTTAGCTTCTATTCTTTGTGCCTTATAATGCGGTGCGCCCTATGTATAAGAAACGTTTTAAAATAGGCAGTCCATTGACGGTGCGCATTATACTCCGAAGCGCCTTATAGTGTGGAAAATACGGCAATTGAACTCCACGATTTTGGGGATTATTTAGGACTATTCGACCAGAATTCCGTAGACTTTGGTACCACTGAACATTATTTTATTCGTAGGAGGACGGCAACTTCAAGATCGAGTGTACAAGCCTGGGTTCCAACAGCCACTCGTGCAACGTCAGCTACCCGGTTTTTCGTTCCCAGTCGAAGGTACCCCGGGGTAACAACCGTATCGCACTCCACACTCGGTTCACGTTTGACATGTCACGTCTCTTCTCCACGGTCAAAGGTCTACTTCATGCTTGAATTTGAGTTCAGCTGCGCCACCCTGCACAATCGAGTCCAAATGAAGTTGAACGTTGCCAGCGATAGCGTGGAGCGAACCGACACTCTCGGGGACAACAGTGTCCAGTTGCAAAGTTTCGTCCAGTATGAGCCCGACCTCTTCGTCAGCAGGTCTGACAATGCACAGTGACCGGCGTTCTACCATTTTTGTTTCTTTACATCATTCCAATTGATGAAAAGGTTTCTTCAGCCGTCATCTGTACTTCTTTGAAGGTGTCGGACGTTTCGCTTCTTATCCAAGAGGCTTTGTCAGGGAACTAAAGTCTTTTACTGGTAGTTTCGGCCCTATATATATATATATATATATATATATATATCTGTAACTGTACAGATGTAGGGGTGCCAGACTCTGCTATGATTGGTCCCTGCTCTCAGGTTGGGGGGAGCAGAGGACTACTCCCTGCGGCTACACCGATTACTTCTATTTTCCTGACTGATTACTTCGATTGTCCTGCCTGAGTACGAGGTCTTCGACTGGCCTGAGTGCCCCATTTGCTCTGGTATCACCTCATCAGCATAACTAAGCCTATGTTGCCTAAGAAGTCTGTTGTACGAACAATCCAAATTGAATCTCATCCCACCATGTCGATTTAGTGAAGGATTTTGCTGTTTTATGCAAATAGCTTCTTTTACTCCCCTTTCAAACCATCTATTTTCTTTCGCTAAGATTTTAACCTCATTGTCGTCAAAGGAGTGGTTGCTAGCTTTTGGGAATTGAAGCCCACTAGTATTATCCCTGCGATGTTGATAAAGTTTTTTTGAGAATTTATGTATTGCTCTTTATAATTTTCATTTTTACAATGTATTGAATAGACTACATTACTTTGTTTTTCATTTGGCAGCCTATCTTTTGGATGCACTAATTTTTGCCTTAAAGTGTTTATCGGTTAAAGTGTTGCCAAAGGAGTGGCACCGACAGGTCTGGACAGTAGCGATATAAATATATAGGGCCGAAACTACCAGTAAAAGACTTTAGTTAGCTGACGAAGCGTCTTGAATAAGAAGCGAAACGTCCGACACCTTAAAAGAAGTACAGATGACGGCTGAAGAAACCTTTTCATCGATGGACCACTGCTGTACGACTGAGAGCTTATACAGACGTATCATTCCAATTGTTTTTTTTCCTCCACGCCTGCTGTAGCGACTCGAATTTAAACCGGTACGAAGTGCATCCCACCCGGACAATGTCAGAAGCCATCGGGCCGGAGTTCTACACGCACTTCAAGGTACGGTGACCTCGTTCTGGGTTCAAACAAGACAAAAAAAAAACCAGCTGACTTCGCAGAATTTGTTGTTTTTCCTTTAAAGCTCCAGAACTTGGGTTGCTACCCCGTAAGTAATCTGGAGTTGAGGCTCCTTCTGCCCTCGGCGGCCGCGGGAGACCGAGTCTTCATGACGGTTACGGACATTTCTTCGCATAATGTGAGTTGTCCCCCGTTTAGCTCCCTCCTCCCAAACCACTTCGTCTTCTTTCTGTATGACACACTCAACGTGCCTACCAGGCCACATCCGTCAATTGTACCGTCCTGAGTGATCTGGCGCAGCTGAAGATCCGGCAGAGGGACGTGCGGCCATTTCATCCAGAAGACATGATGGAGAATGATGTCCTGGTGAGCCCCCCCCCCCAACCGCCATCCTCCTCGCAAAGATTAGGTTAGGTAAAACCATCCGCCAAACTGATTTTTTGGTCTTTTCCTGTAGAACTGCAGCAGGTCATGGTGCATCGAGGTGACGTGTCAAGTCCAGCAACTCTTGAAAGGACAAGCCGAAGTCATTCGCCTCAGTCGCAGAGTCCACGACGACTTTTTCCGGCAGGTGAGGAGCAATTTGCCTTCAATTATCTTGGAAAGTCTAGTCCTTTGATGCTTGTTTCAAGTGTTTTGAACACTGACTCACAAGGGTCATGTATCCATACTGCATACGTTTGATTACATTTTAATTCTTAAAGGTCATAAAGGTCATTTTTTCCCTCATGTTCAATGTATCACCAGTTTAGAAGATTGAATCTTTAAAAACGCAAATAAAAAAAAATAGTGCAGCATATGCAAGTACTGTAAAAAAATACATTGTTAACTCATTCACTGCCAGATATGCAAAGATGTGTCCACTTCAGTGCCAGGGTTTTTGTCATTTTTCACTCAAATTACCCATGTATTTATTTATTTGTTTATTTAGCTGTTTATTCATGTATTAATTATGCATGCATTTATTTATGCATTTATGTATGTATGTATTATGTGTTTATGCATTTATTTATTTATCAATGTATTTATTTATCTATTTATTTATCCATGTATCCATAATTTATTTCTTTGTTTTTGAGTGTATTTATCTATTTATTTATTATTTATTTACGCGTGCACTTATTTATGCATTTATGTATTTATTTGTTTATGCATTTTTTATTCATCAATTCATTTATTTGTTAATGCATTTATTTATCAATTTATGTATCAAGGCATCCATTTATCCGTTTGTTTATTTATGCATGCATTTATTCATGCATTTATGTATGTATGTATTAGTTTATTTATTTATTTATTTATTTATGCGTGCATTTATGTATGTATTTGTTTGTGTTCATCAATTTATTTTTATCCACGCATCCATTTATTTGCTTATGAATTTATTTATGCATGCATTTATATATGCATTTATGTATTTATTTCTTTTTTGTGTTTATTTATTTATCTATTTATTCATGCATGCATTTATTCATGGGTTATGTATGTTTGTATTTATTTGTTTATGCATTTATTTATTTATCTATTTATT